>NW_025959890.1:0-36313 GCF_023159225.1 Perognathus longimembris pacificus | reverse complement strand
ACGCAGCATGTTCATGTCGTTCCTAAATGAGCTTTTATCTCTTTCCGCTCACCACAAATCAGATTCTTCTGAGGAGTTCCCAGTACATTATTCTTTCCCCTGTGTAATTACCTTAACAAGCTCCAGCTGTTTTTATTCTCAGAAGGTTTACTCCCTGATATACAGCTGCCTACCCCCTTCGTAAGTGCAGGTCCTAAATGAGCTTTTTTCTCTGTTCCCTCACCACAATCCAGATTCTTTTGGGGAGTTACCAGTACAGTAACCATACCAGGAAGTACTTAATTTATAAAACTACTGCTTTTCTTAATCTCAGTGGAGATATTTACTGATAAACAGCTACCTACGCAGCATGTTCATGTCGTTCCTAAATGAGCTTTTATCTCTCTCCCCTCACCACAAATCAGATTCTTCAGAGGAGTTCCCAGGACTTTATAATTTCCCCTGTGTAATTACCTTAACAAGCTCCAGCTCTATTTATTCTCAGAAGGTTTACTCCCTGATATACAGCTGCCTACCCCCTTCGTAAGTGCAGGTCCTAAATGAGCTTTTTTCTCTGTTCCCTCACCACAATCCAGATTCATTTCGGGAGTTACCAGTATAGTAACCATACCAGGAAGTACTTAATTTATTAAGCTACTCTTTTTCTTAATCTCAGTGGAGATATTTACTGATAAACAGCTACCTACGCAGCATGTTTATGTCGTTCCTAAATGAGCTTTTATCTCTCTCCCATCACCACAAATCAGATTCTTCTGAGGAGTTCCCGGTACAATACCCTTTCCCCTGTGTAATTACCTTAACAAGCTCCAGCTGTTTTTATTCTCAGAAGGTTTACTCCCAGATATACAGCTGCCTACCCCCTTCGTAAGTGCAGGTCCTAAATGAGCTTTTTTCTGTGTTCCCTCACCACAATCCAGATTCTTTTGGGGAGTTACCAGTACAGTAATCATACCAGGAAGTACTTAATTTATTAAGCTACTGCTTTTCTTAATCTCAGTGGAGATATTTACTGATAAACAGCTCCCTACGCAGCATGTTCAGGTCGTTCCTAAATGAGCTTTTATCTCTCTCCCCTCACCACAAATCAGATTCTTCTGAGGAGTTCCCAGTACATTATTCTTTCCCCTGTGTAATTACCTTAACAAGTTCCAGCTGTTTTTATTCTCAGAAGGTTTACTCCCCGATATACAGCTGCCTACCCCCTTCGTAAGTGCAGGTCCTACATGAGCTTTTTTCTCTGTTCCCTCACCACAATCCAGATTCTTTTGGAGAGTTACCAGTACAGTAACCATACCAGGAAGTACTTAATTTATTAAGCTACTGCTTTTCGTAATCTCAGTGGAGATATTTACTGATAAACAGCTACCTACGCAGCATGTTCATATCGTTCCTAAATGAGCTTTTATCTGTCTCCCCTCACCACAAATCAGATTCTTCTGAGGAGTTCCCAGTACATTATCCTTTCCCCTGTGTAATTACCTTAACAAGCTCCAGCTGGTTTTATTCTCAGAAGGTTTACTCCCTGATATACAGCTGCCTACCCCCTTCGTAATTGCAGGTCCTAAATGAGCTTTTTTCTCTGTTCCCTCACCACAATCCAGATTCTTTTGGGGAGTTACCAGTACAGTAACCCTACCAGGAAGTACTTAATTTATTAAGCTACTGCTTTTCTTAATCTCAGTGGAGATATTTACTGATAAACAGCTACCTACGCAGCATGTTCATGTCGTTCCTAAATGAGCTTTTATCTCTCTCCCCTCACCACCAATCAGATTCTTCTGAGGAGTTCCCAGTACATTATCCTTTCCCCTGTGTAATTACCTTAACAAGCTCCAGCTGTTTTTATTCTCAGAAGGTTTACTCCCTGATATACAGCTGCCTACCCCCTTCGTAAGTGCAGGTCCTACATGAGCTTTTTTCTCTGTTCCCTCACCACAATCCAGATTCTTTTTGAGAGTTACCAGTACAGTAACCATACCAGGAAGTACTTAATTTATTAAGCTACTGCTTTTCTTAATCTCAGTGGAGATATTTCCTGATAAACAGCTACCTACGCAGCATGTTCATGTCGTTCCTAGATGAGCTTTTATCTCTCTCCCCTCACCACAAATCAGATTCTTCTGAGGAGTTCCCAGTACATTATCCTTTCCCCTGTGTAATTACCATAACAAGCTCCAGGTGGTTTTATTCTCAGAAGGTTTACTCCCTGATATACAGCTGCCTAACCCCTTCGTAAGTGCAGGTCCTAAATGAGCTTTTTTCTCTGATCCCTCACTACAATCCAGATTCTCTTGGGGATTTACCAGTACAGTAACCATACCAGGAAGTACTTAATTTATTAAGCTACTGCTTTTCTTAATCTCAGTGGAGATATTTACTGATAAACAGCTACATATGCAGCTTGTTCATGTCGTTCCTAAATGAGCTTTTATCTCTCTCCCCTCACCACGAATCAGATTCTTCTGAGGAGTTCCCAGTACATTATCCTTTCCCCTGTGTAATTACCTTAACAAGCTCCAGCTGTTTTTATTCTCAGAATGTTTACTCCCTGATATACAGCTCCCTACCCCCTTCGTAAGTGCAGGTCATAAATGAGCTTTTTTCTCTGTTCCCTCACCACAATCCAGATTATTTTGTGGAGTGACCAGTACAGTAACCATACCAGGAAGTACTTAATTTATTAAGCTACTGCTTTTCTTAATCTCAGTGGAGATATTTACTGATACACAGCTACCTACGCAGCATGTTCATATCGTTCCTAAATTAGCTTTTATCTCTCTCCCCTCAACACAAATCAGATTCTTCTGAGGAGTCCCCAGTACATTATCCTTTCCCCTGTGTAATTACCTTAACATGCTCCAGCTGGTTTTATTCTCAGAAGGTTTACTCCCTGATATACAGCTGCCTACCCCCTTCGTAATTGCAGGTCCTAAATGAGCTTTTTTCTCTGTTCCCTCACCACAATCCAGATTCTTTTGGGGAGTTACCAGTACAGTAACCCTACCAGGAAGTACTTAATTTATTAAGCTACTGCTTTTCTTAATCTCAGTGGAGATATTTACTGATAAACAGCTACCTACGCAGCATGTTCATGTCGTTCCTAAATGAGCTTTTATCTCTCTCCCTTCAAGACCAATCACATTCTTCTGAGGAGTTCCCAGTACATTATCCTTTCCCCTGTGTAATTACCTTAACAAGCTCCAGCTGTTTTTATTCGCAGAAGGTTTACTCCCTGATATACAGCTGCCTACCCCCTTCGTAAGTGCAGGTCCTACATGAGCTTTTTTCTCTGTTCCCTCACCACAATCCAGATTCTTTTGGAGAGTTACCAGTACAGTAACCATATCAGGAAGTACTTAATTTATTAAGCTACTGCTTTTCTTAATCTCAGTGGAGATATTTCCTGATAAACAGCTACCTACGCAGCATGTTCATGTCGTTCCTAGATGAGCTTTTATCTCTCTCCCCTCACCACAAATCAGATTCTTCTGAGGAGTTCCCAGTACATTATCCTTTCCCCTGTGTAATTACCTTAACAAGCTCCAGGTGGTTTTATTCTCAGAAGGTTTACTCCCTGATATACAGCTGCCTACCCCCTTTGTAAGTGCAGGTCCTAAATGATCTTTTTTCTCTGTTCCCTCACCGCAATCCAGATTCTTTTGGGGAGTTACCAGTACAGTAACCATACCAGGAAGTACTTAATTTATTAAGCTACTGCTTTTCTTAATCTCAGTGGAGATATTTACTGATAAACAGCTACCTAAGCAGCATGTTCATGTCGTTCCTAAATGAGCTTTTATCTCTCTCCCCTCACCACAAATCAGATTCTTCTGAGGAGTTCCCAGTACATTATCCTTTCCCCTGTGTAATTACCTTAACAAGCTCCAGCTGTTTTTATTCTCAGAAGGTTTACTCTCTGATATACAGCTGCCTACCCCCTTCGTAAGTGCAGGTCCTAAATGAGCTTTTTCTCTGTTCCCTCACCACAATCCAGATTCTTTTGGGGAGTTACCAGTACAGTAACCATACCAGGAAGTACTTAATTTATTAAGCTACTGCTTTTCTTAATCTCAGTGGAGATATTTACTGATAAACAGCTACCTACGCAGCATGTTCATGTCGTTCCTAAATGAGCTTTTATCTCTCTCCCCTCACCACAAATCAGATTCTTCTGAATTGTTCCCAGGTCATTATCCTTTCCGCTGTGTAATTACCTTAACAATCTCCAGCTGTTTTTATTCTCAGAAGGTTTACTCCCTGATATACAACTGCCTACCCCCTTCGTAAGTGCAGGTCCTAAATGAACTTTTTTCTCTGTTCCCTCACCACAATCCAGATTCTTTTGGGGAGTTACCAGTACAGTAACCATACCAGGAAGTACTTAATTTATTAAGCTACTGCTTTTCTTAATCTCAGTGGAGATATTTACTGATAAACAGCTACCTACGCAGCATGTTCATGTCGTTCCTAAATGAGCTTTTATCTCTCTCCCCTCACCACAAATCAGATTCTTTGAGGAGTTCCCAGTACATTATCCTTTCCCCTGTGTAATTACCTTAACAAGCTCCAGCTGTTTTTATTCTCAGAAGGTTTACTCCCTGATATACAGCTGCCTACCCCCTTCGTAAGTGCAGGTCCTAAATGAGCTTTTTTCTCTGTTCCCAAACCACAATCCAGATTCTTTTGGGGAGTTACCTGTACAGTAACCATACCAGGAAGTACTTAATTTATTAAGCTACTGCTTTTCTTAATCTCAGTGGAGACATTTACTGATAAACAGCTACCTAAGCAGCATGTTCATTTCGTTCCTAAATGAGCTTTTATCTCTCTCCCCTCACCACAAATCAGATTCTTCTGAGGAGTGCCCAGTACATTATCCTTTCCCCTGTGTAATTACCTTAACAAGCTCCAGCTGTTTTTATTCTCAGAAGGTTTACTCCCTGATATACAGCTGTCTACCCCCTTCGTAAGGGAAGGTCCTAAATGAGCTTTTTTCTCTGTTCCCTCACCGCAATCCAGATTCTGTTGGGGAGTTACCAGTACAGTAACCATACCAGGAAGTACTTAATTTATTAAGCTACTGCTTTTCTTAATCTCAGTGGAGATATTTACTGATAAACAGCTACTTATGCAGCATGTTCATGTCGTTCCTAAATGAACTTTTATCTCTCTCCCCTCACCAAAAATCAGATTCTTCTGAGGAGTTCCCAGTACTTTATCCTTTCCCCTGTGTAATTACCTTAACAAGCTCCAGCTGTTTTTATTCTCAGAAGGTTTACTCCCTGATATACAGCTGCCTACCCCCTTCGAAAGTGCAGGTCCTAAATGAGCTTTTTTCTCTGTTAACTCACCACAATTCAGATTCTTTGGGGAGTTACCAGTACAGTAACCATACCAGGAAGTACTTAATTTATTAAGCTACTGCTTTTCTTAATCTCAGTGGAGATATTTACTGATAAACAGCTACCTACGCAGCATGTTCATGGCGTTCCTAAATGAGCTTCTATCTCTCTCCCCTCAACACAAATCAGATTCTTCTGAATTGTTACCAGTACATTATCCTTTCCCCTGTGTAATTACCTTAACAAGCTCCAGCTGTTTTTATTCTCAGAAGGTTTACTCCCTGATATACAGCTGCCTACCCCTTTCGTAAGTGCAGGTCCTAAATGAGCTTTTTTCTCTGTTCCCTCACCACAATCCCGATTCTTTTGGGGAGTTACCAGTACAGTAACCATACCAGGAAGTACTTAATTTATTAAGCTACTGCTTTTCTTAATCTCAGTGGAGATATTTACTGATAAACAGCTACCTACGCAGCATGTTCATGTCGTTCCTAAATGAGCTTTTATCTCTCTCCCCTCACCACAAATCAGATTCATCTGAGGAGTTCCCAGTACTTTATCCTTTCCCCTGTGTAATTACCTTAACAAGCTCCAGCTGTTTTTATTTTCAGAAGGTTTACTCCCTGATATAGAGCTGCCTACCCCCTTCGTCAGTGCAGGTCCTAAATGAGCTTTTTTCTCTGTTCCCTCACCACAATCCAGATTCTTTGGGGAGTTACCAGTACAGTAATCATACCAGGAAGTACTTAATTTATTAAGCTACTGCTTTTCTTAATCTCAGTGGAGATATTTACTGATAAACAGCTACCTACGCAGCATGTTCATGTCGTTCCTAAATGAGCTTTTATCTCTCTCCCCTCACCACAAATCAGATTCTTCTGAGGAGTTCCCAGTACATTATCCTTTCCCCTGTGTAATTACCTTAACAAGCTCCAGCTGTTTTTATTCTCAGAAGGTTTACTCCCTGATATACAGCTGCCTACACCCTTCGTAAGTGCAGGTCCTAAATGAGCTTTTTTCTCTGTTACCTCACCACAATCCAGATTCTTTGGGGAGTTACCAGTACAGGAACCATACCAGGAAGTACTTAATTTATTGAGCTACTGCTTTTCTTAATCTCAGTGGAGATATTTACTGATAAACAGCTACCTACGCAGCATGTTCATGTCGTTCCTAAATGAGCTTTTACCTCTCTCCCCTCACCACAAATCAGATTCTTCTGAGGAGTTCCCAGTACATTATCCTTTCCCCTGTGTAATTACCTTAACAAGCTCCAGCTGTTTTTTTTTATCAGAAGGTTTACTCCCTGATATACAGCTCCCTACACCCTTCGTAAATGTAGGTACTAAATGAGCTTTTTTCTCTGTTCCCTCACCACAATCCAGATTCTTTTGGGGAGTTACCAGTACAGTAACCATACCAGGAAGTACTTAATTTATTAAGCTACTGCTTTTCTTAATCTCAGTGGAGATATTTACTGATAAACAGCTACCTATGCAGCATGTTCATGTCGTTCCTAAATGAGCTTTTATCTCTCCCCCTCACCACAAATCCGATTCTTCTGAGGACTTCCCAGTATATTATCCTTTCCCCTGTATAATTAACTTAACAAGCTCCAGCTGTTTTTATTCTCAGAAGGTTTACTCCCTGATAAACTGCTGCCTACCCCCTTCGTAAGTGCAGGTCCTAAATGAGCTTTTTTCTCTGCTCCCTCACCACAATCCAGATTCTTTGGAGAGTTACGAGTACAGTAACCATACCAGGAAGTAATTCTTTTATTAAGCTACTGCTTTTCTTAATCTCAGTGGAGATATTTACTGATAAACAGCTACCTACGCAGCATGTTCATGTCGTTCCTAAATGAGCTTTTATCTCTCTCCCCTCACCACAATTAAGATTCTTCTGAGGAGTTCCCAGTACATTATCCTTTCCCCTGTGTAATTACCTTAACAAGCTCCAGCTGTTTTTATTCTCAGAAGGTTTACTCCCTGATATACAGCTGCCTACCCCCTTCGTAAGTGCAGGTCCTAAATGAGCTTTTTTCTCTGTTCCCTCACCACAATCCAGATTCTTTTGGGGAGTTACCAGTACAGTAACCATACCAGGAAGTACTTAATTTATTAAGCTACTGCTTTTCTTAATCTCAGTGGAGATATTTACTGATAAACAGCTACCTACGCAGTATGTTCATGTCGTTCCTAAATGAGCTTTTATCTCTCTCCCCTCAGCACAAATCAGATTCTTCTGATTAGTTCCCAGTACTTTATCCTTTCCCCTGTGTAATTACCTTAACAAGCTCCAGCTGTTTTTATTCTCAGAAGGTTTACTCCCTGATATACTGCTGCCTACCCCTTCGTAAGTGCAGGTCCTAAATGAGCTTTTTTCTCTGTTCCCTCACCACAATCCAGATTCTTTTGGGGAGTTACCAGTACAGTAACCATACCAGGAAGTACTTAATTTATTAAGCTACTGCTTTTCTTAATCTCAGTGGAGATATTTACTGATAAACAGCTACCTACGCAGCATGTTCATGTCGTTCCTCAATGAGCTTTTATCTCTCTCCCCTCACCACAAATCCAATTCTACTGAGGAGTTCCCAGTACATTATCCTTTCCACTGTTTAATTACCTTAACAAGCTCCAGCTGTTTTTATTCTCAGAAGGTTTACTCCCTGATATACTGCTGCCTACCCCCTTCATAAGTGCAGGTCCTAAATGAGCTTTTTTCTCTGTTCCCTCACCACAATCCAGATTCTTTTGTGGAGTTACCAGTACAGAAACCATACCAGGAAGTACTTAATTTATTAAGCTACTGCTTTTCTTAATCTCAGTGGAGATATTTACGGATAAACCGCTGCCTATGCAGCATGTTCATGTCGTTCCTATATGAGCTTTTATCTCTCTGCCCTCACCACAAATCAGATTCTTCTGATTAGTTCCCAGTACATTATCCTTTCCCCTGTGTAATTACCTTAACAAGCTCCAGCTGTTTTTATTCTCAGAAGGTTTACTCCCTGATATACAGCTGCCTACCCCCTTCGTAAGTGCAGGTCCTAAATGAGCTTTTTTCTCTCTTCCCTCACCACAATCCAGATTCTTTTGGGGAGTTACCAGTACAGTAACCATACCAGGAAGTACTTAATTTATTAAGCTACTGCTTTTTGTAATCTCAGTGGAGATATTTACTGATAAACAGCTACCCACGCAGCATGTTCATGTCGTTCCTAAATGAGCTTTTATCTCTTTCCGCTCACCACAAATCAGATTCTTCTGAGGAGTTCCCAGTACATTATTCTTTCCCCTGTGTAATTACCTTAACAAGCTCCAGCTGTTTTTATTCTCAGAAGGTTTACTCCCTGATATACAGCTGCCTACCCCCTTCGTAAGTGCAGGTCCTAAATGAGCTTTTTTCTCTGTTCCCTCACCACAATCCAGATTCTTTTGGGGAGTTACCAGTACAGTAACCATACCAGGAAGTACTTAATTTATAAAACTACTGCTTTTCTTAATCTCAGTGGAGATATTTACTGATAAACAGCTACCTACGCAGCATGTTCATGTCGTTCCTAAATGAGCTTTTATCTCTCTCCCCTCACCACAAATCAGATTCTTCAGAGGAGTTCCCAGTACTTTATAATTTCCCCTGTGTAATTACCTTAACAAGCTCCAGCTCTATTTATTCTCAGAAGGTTTACTCCCTGATATACAGCTGCCTACCCCCTTCGTAAGTGCAGGTCCTAAATGAGCTTTTTTCTCTGTTCCCTCACCACAATCCAGATTCATTTCGGGAGTTACCAGTATAGTAACCATACCAGGAAGTACTTAATTTATTAAGCTACTCTTTTTCTTAATCTCAGTGGAGATATTTACTGATAAACAGCTACCTACGCAGCATGTTTATGTCGTTCCTAAATTAGCTTTTATCTCTCTCCCATCACCACAAATCAGATTCTTCTGAGGAGTTCCCGGTACAATACCCTTTCCCCTGTGTAATTACCTTAACAAGCTCCAGCTGTTTTTATTCTCAGAAGGTTTACTCCCAGATATACAGCTGCCTACCCCCTTCGTAAGTGCAGGTCCTAAATGAGCTTTTTTCTGTGTTCCCTCACCACAATCCAGATTCTTTTGGGGAGTTACCAGTACAGTAATCATACCAGGAAGTACTTAATTTATTAAGCTACTGCTTTTCTTAATCTCAGTGGAGATATTTACTGATAAACAGCTCCCTACGCAGCATGTTCATGTCGTTCCTAAATGAGCTTTTATCTCTCTCCCCTCACCACAAATCAGATTCTTCTGAGGAGTTCCCAGTACATTATCCTTTCCCCTGTGTGATTACCTTAACAAGCTCCAGCTGTTTTTATTCTCAGAAGGTTTACTCCCTGATATACAGCTGCCTACCCCCTTCGTAAGTGCTGGTCCTAAATGAGCTTTTTTCTCTGTTCCCTCACCACAATCCAGATTGTTTTGGGGAGTTACCAGTACAGTAACCATACGAGGAAGTACTTAATTTATGAAGCTACTACTTTTCTTAATCTCAGTGGAGATATTTACTGATAAACAGCTACGTGTGCAGCATGTTCATGTCGTTCATAAATGAGCTTTTATCTCTCTCCCCTCACCACAAATCAGATTCTTCTGAGGAGTTCCCAGTACATTATCCTTTTCCCTGTGTAATTACCTTAACAAGCTCCAGCTGTTTTTATTCTCAGAAGGTTTACTCCCTGATATACAGCTGCCTACCCCCTTCGTAAGTGCAGGTCCTAAATGAGCTTTTTTCTCTCTTCCCTCACCACAATCCAGATTCTTTTGGGGAGTTACCAGTTCAGTAACCATACCAGGAAGTACTTAATTTATGAAGCTACTACTTTTCTTAATCTCAGTGGAGAAATTTACTGATAAACAGCTCCCTACGCAGCATGTTCAGGTCGTTCCTAAATGAGCTTTTATCTCTCTCCCCTCACCACAAATCAGATTCTTCTGAGGAGTTCCCAGTACATTATTCTTTCCCCTGTGTAATTACCTTAACAAGCTCCAGCTGTTTTTATTCTCAGAAGGTTTACTCCCCGATATACAGCTGCCTACCCCCTTCGTAAGTGCAGGTCCTACATGAGCTTTTTTCTCTGTTCCCTCACCACAATCCAGATTCTTTTGGAGAGTTACCAGTACAGTAACCATACCAGGAAGTACTTAATTTATTAAGCTACTGCTTTTCGTAATCTCAGTGGAGATATTTACTGATAAACAGCTACCTACGCAGCATGTTCATATCGTTCCTAAATGAGCTTTTATCTGTCTCCCCTCACCACAAATCAGATTCTTCTGAGGAGTTCCCAGTACATTATCCTTTCCCCTGTGTAATTACCTTAACAAGCTCCAGCTGGTTTTATTCTCAGAAGGTTTACTCCCTGATATACAGCTGCCTACCCCCTTCGTAATTGCAGGTCCTAAATGAGCTTTTTTCTCTGTTCCCTCACCACAATCCAGATTCTTTTGGGGAGTTACCAGTACAGTAACCCTACCAGGAAGTACTTAATTTATTAAGCTACTGCTTTTCTTAATCTCAGTGGAGATATTTACTGATAAACAGCTACCTACGCAGCATGTTCATGTCGTTCCTAAATGAGCTTTTATCTCTCTCCCCTCACCACCAATCAGATTCTTCTGAGGAGTTCCCAGTACATTATCCTTTCCCCTGTGTAATTACCTTAACAAGCTCCAGCTGTTTTTATTCTCAGAAGGTTTACTCCCTGATATACAGCTGTCTACCCCCTTCGTAAGTGCAGGTCCTACATGAGCTTTTTTCTCTGTTCCCTCACCACAATCCAGATTCTTTTTGAGAGTTACCAGTACAGTAACCATACCAGGAAGTACTTAATTTATTAAGCTACTGCTTTTCTTAATCTCAGTGGAGATATTTCCTGATAAACAGCTACCTACGCAGCATGTTCATGTCGTTCCTAGATGAGCTTTTATCTCTCTCCCCTCACCACAAATCAGATTCTTCTCAGGAGTTCCCAGTACATTATCCTTTCCCCTGTGTAATTACCATAACAAGCTCCAGGTGGTTTTATTCTCAGAAGGTTTACTCCTTGATATACAGCTGCCTAACCCCTTCGTAAGTGCAGGTCCTAAATGAGCTTTTTTCTCTGATCCCTCACTCCAATCCAGATTCTCTTGGGGATTTACCAGTACAGTAACCATACCAGGAAGTACTTAATTTATTAAGCTACTGCTTTTCTTAATCTCAGTGGAGATATTTACTGATAAACAGCTACCTATGCAGCTTGTTCATGTCGTTCCTAAATGAGCTTTTATCTCTCTCCCCTCACCACGAATCAGATTCTTCTGAGGAGTTCCCAGTACATTATCCTTTCCCCTGTGTAATTACCTTAACAAGCTCCAGCTGTTTTTATTCTCAGAATGTTTACTCCCTGATATACAGCTCCCTACCCCCTTCGTAAGTGCAGGTCATAAATGAGCTTTTTTCTCTGTTCCCTCACCACAATCCAGATTATTTTGTGGAGTGACCAGTACAGTAACCATACCAGGAAGTACTTAATTTATTAAGCTACTGCTTTTCTTAATCTCAGTGGAGATATTTACTGATACACAGCTACCTACGCAGCATGTTCATATCGTTCCTAAATTAGCTTTTATCTCTCTCCCCTCAACACAAATCAGATTCTTCTGAGGAGTCCCCAGTACATTATCCTTTCCCCTGTGTAATTACCTTAACATGCTCCAGCTGGTTTTATTCTCAGAAGGTTTACTCCCTGATATACAGCTGCCTACCCCCTTCGTAATTGCAGGTCCTAAATGAGCTTTTTTCTCTGTTCCCTCACCACAATCCAGATTCTTTTGGGGAGTTACCAGTACAGTAACCCTACCAGGAAGTACTTAATTTATTAAGCTACTGCTTTTCTTAATCTCAGTGGAGATATTTACTGATAAACAGCTACCTACGCAGCATGTTCATGTCGTTCCTAAATGAGCTTTTATCTCTCTCCCTTCAAGACCAATCACATTCTTCTGAGGAGTTCCCAGTACATTATCCTTTCCCCTGTGTAATTACCTTAACAAGCTCCAGCTGTTTTTATTCTCAGAAGGTTTACTCCCTGATATACAGCTGCCTACCCCCTTCGTAAGTGCAGGTCTTACATGAGCTTTTTTCTCTGTTCCCTCACCACAATCCAGATTCTTTTGGAGAGTTACCAGTACAGTAACCATATCAGGAAGTACTTAATTTATTAAGCTACTGCTTTTCTTAATCTCAGTGGAGATATTTCCTGATAAACAGCTACCTACGCAGCATGTTCATGTCGTTCCTAGATGAGCTTTTATCTCTCTCCCCTCACCACAAATCAGATTCTTCTCAGGAGTTCCCAGTACATTATCCTTTCCCCTGTGTAATTACCTTAACAAGCTCCAGGTGGTTTTATTCTCAGAAGGTTTACTCCCTGATATACAGCTGCCTACCCCCTTTGTAAGTGCAGGTCCTAAATGATCTTTTTTCTCTGTTCCCTCACCGCAATCCAGATTCTTTTGGGGAGTTACCAGTACAGTAACCATACCAGGAAGTACTTAATTTATTAAGCTACTGCTTTTCTTAATCTCAGTGGAGATATTTACTGATAAACAGCTACCTAAGCAGCATGTTCATGTCGTTCCTAAATGAGCTTTTATCTCTCTCCCCTCACCACAAATCAGATTCTTCTGAGGAGTTCCCAGTACATTATCCTTTCCCCTGTGTAATTACCTTAACAAGCTCCAGCTGTTTTTATTCTCAGAAGGTTTACTCCCTGATATACAGCTGCCTACCCCCTTCGTAAGTGCAGGTCCTAAATGACCTTTTTTCTCTTTTCCCTCACCACAATCAAGATTCTTTTGGGGAGTTACCAGTACAGTAAACATACCAGGAAGTACTTAATTTATTTAGCTACTGCTTTTCTTAATCTCAGTGGAGATATTTACTGATGCACCGCTACCTACGCAGCATGTTCTTGTCGTTCTTAAATGAGCTTTAATCTCTCTCCCCTCACCACAAATCAGATTCTTCTGAGGAGTTCCCAGTACTTTATACTTTCCTCTGTGTAATTACCTTAACAAGCTTCAGCTGTTTTTATTCTCAGGAGGTTTACTCCCTGATATAGAGCTGCCTAGCCCCTTCGTAAGTGCAGGTCCTAAATGAGCTTTTTTCTCTGTTCCCTCACCACAATCCAGATTCTTTTGGGGAGTTACCAGTACAGTAACCATACCAGGAAGTACTTAATTTATTTAGCTACTGCTTTTCTTAATCTCAGTGGCGATATTTACTGATAAACAGCTACCTACGCAGCATGTTCATGTCGTTCATAAATGAGCTTTTATTTCTCTCCCCTCAGCACAAATCAGATTCTTCTGAGAAGTTCCCCGTACATTATCCTTTCCCCTGTGTAATTAACTTAACAAGCTCCAGCTGTTTTTATTCTCAGAAGTTTTACCCCCTGATATACTGCTGCCTACCCCCTTCTTAAGTGCAGGTCCTAAATGAACTTTTTTCTCTGTTCCCTCACCACAATCCAGATTCTTTTGGGGAGTTACCAGTACAGTAACCATACCAGGAAGTACTTAATTTATTAAGCTACTGCTTTTCTTAATCTCAGTGGAGATATTTACTGATAAACAGCTACCTACGCAGCATGTTCATGTCGTTCATAAATGAGCTTTTATCTCTCTCCCCTCACCACTATTCAGATTCTTCTGAGGAGTTCCCATTACTTTGTCCTTTCCCCTGTGTAATTACCTTAACAAGCTCCACCTGTTTTTATTCTCAGAAGGTTTACTCACTGATATACAGCTGCCTACCCCCTTCGTAAGTGCAGGTCCTAAATGAGCTTTTTTCTCTGTTCCCTCACCGCAATCCAGATTCTTTTGGGGAGTTACCAGTACAGTAACCAAACCAGGAAGTACTTAATTTATTAAGCTACTGCTTTTCTTATACTCAGTGGAGATATTTACTGATAAACAGCTACCTACGCAGCATGTTCATGTCGTTCCTAAATGAGCTTTTATCTCTCTCCCTTCACCACAAAGCAGATTCTTCTGAGGAGTTCCCAGTACATTATCCTTTCCCCTGTGTAATTACCTTAACAAGCTCCAGCTGTTTTTATTCTCAGAAGGTTTACTCCCTGATATACAGCTGCCTACCCCCTTCGTAAGTGCAGGTCCTAAATGAGCTTTTTTCTCTCTACCCTCAACACAATCCAGATTCTTTTGAGGAGTTACCAGTACAGTGACCATACCAGGAAGTACTTAATTTATTAAGCTACTGCCTTTCTTAATATCAGTGGAGATATTTACTGATAAACAGCTACGTGTGCAGCATGTTCATGTCGTTCATAAATGAGCTTTTATCTCTCTCCCCTCACCACAAATCAGATACTTCTGAGGAGTTCCCAGTACATTATCCTTTCCCCTGTGTAATTACCTTAACAAGCTCCAGCTGTTTTTATTCTCAGAAGGTTTACTCCCTGATATAAAGCTGCCTACCCCCTTCGTAAGTGCAGGTCCTAAATGAGCTTTTTTCTCTGTTCCCTCACCACAATCCAGATTCTTTTGGGGAGTTACCAGTACAGTAACCATACCAGGAAGTACTTAATTTATTAAGATACTGCTTTTCTTAATCTCATTGGAGATATTTACTGATAAACAGCTACCTACGCAGCATGTTCATGTCGTTGCTAAATGAGCTTTTATCTCTCTCTCCTCAACACAAATCAGATTCTTCAGAGGAGTTCCCAGTACTTTATAATTTCCCCTGTGTAATTACCTTAACAAGCTTCAGCTGTTTTTATTCTCAGGAGGTTTACTCCCTGATATACAGCTGCCTACCCCCTTCGTAAGTGCAGGTCCTAAATGAGCTTTTTTCTCTGTTCCCTCACCACAATCCAGATTCTTTTGGGGAGTTACCAGTACAGTAACCATAACAGGAAGTACTTAATTTATTAAGCTACTGCTTTTCTTAATCTCAGTGGAGATATTTACTGATAAACAGCTACCTACGCAGCATGTTCATGTCGTTGCTAAATGAGCTTTTATCTCTCTCCCCTCACCACAAATCAGATTCTTCTGAGGAGTTCCCAGTACATTATCCTTTCCAATGTGTAATTACCTTAACAAGCTCCAGCTGCTTTTATTCTCAGAAAGTTTACTCTCTGATATACAGCTGCCTACCCCCTTCGTAAGTGCAGGTCCTAAATGAGCTTTTTTCTCTGTTACCTCACCACAATCCAGATTCTTTGGGGAGTTACCAGTACAGTAACCATACCAGGAAGTACTTAATTTATTAAGCTACTGCTTTTCTTAATCTCAGTGGAGATATTTACTGATAAACAGCTACCTACGCAGCATGTTCATGTCGTTCTTAAATGAGCTTTTATCTCTCTCTCCTCTCCACAAATCAGATTCTTCTGAGGAGTTCCCAGTACATTATCCTTTCCCCTGTGTAATTACCTTAACATGCTCCAGCTCTTTTTATTCTCAGAAGGTTTACTCTCTGATATACAGCTGCATACCCCCTTCGTAAGTGCTGGTCCTAAATGAGCTCTTTTCCCTGTTCCCTCACCACAATCCAGATTTTTTTTGGGAGTTACCAGTACAATAACCATACCAGGAAGTACTTAATTTATTAAGCTACTGCTTTTCTTAATCTCAGTGGAGATATTTACTGATAAACAGCTACATACGCAGCATGTTCATGTCGTTCCTAAATGAGCTTTTATCTCTCTCCCCTCACCACAAATCAGATTCTTCTGAGGAGTTCCCAGTACATTATCCTTTCCCCTGTGTAATTACATTAACAAGCTCCAGCTGTTTTTATTCTGAGAAGGTTTACTCCCTTATATACAGCTGCATACCGCCTTCGTAAGTGCAGGTCCTAAATGTGCTTTTTTCTCTGTTCCCTCACCACAATCCAGATTCTTTTGTGGAGTTACCAGTATAGTAACTATACCAGGAAGTACTTAATTTATTAAGCTACTGCTTTTCTTAATCTCAGTGGAGATATTTACTGATAAACAGCTACATAAGCAGCATGTTCATGTCGTTCCTAAATGACCTTTTATCTCTCTCCCCTCACCACAAATCAGATTCTTCTGAGGAGTTCCCAGTACATTATCCTTTCCCTGTGTAATTACCTTAACAAGCTCCAGCTGTTTTTATTCTCAGAAGGTTTACTCCCTGATATACAGCTGCCTACCCCCTTCGTAAGTGCAGGTCCTAAATGAGCTTTTTTCTCTGTTCCCTCACCACAATCCAGATTCTTTTGGGGAGTTACCAGTACAGTAACCATACCAGGAAGTACTTAATTTATTAAGCTACTGCTTTTCTTAATCTCAGTGGAGATATTTACTGATAAACAGCTACCTACGCAGCATGTTCATGTCGTTGCTAAATGAGCTTTTATCTCTCTCCCCTCACCACAAATCAGATTCTTCTGAGGAGTTCCCAGTACATTATCCTTTCCCCTGTGTAATTACCTTAACAAGCTCCAGCTGTTTTTATTCTCAGAAGGTTTACTCCCTGATATACAGCTGCCTACCCCCTTCGTAATTGCAGGTCGTAAATGAGCTTTTTTCTCTGTTCCCTCACCACAATCCAGATTCTTTTGGGGAGTTACCAGTACAGTAACCATAACAGGAAGTACGTAATTTATTAAGCTACTGCTTTTCTTAATCTCAATGGAGATATTTACTGATAAACAGCTACCTACGCAGCATGTTCATGTCGTTCCTAAATGAGCTTTTATCTCTCTCCCCTCACAACAAATCAGATTCTTCTGAGGTGTTCCCAGTACATTATCATTTACCCTGTGTAATTACCTTAACAAGCTCCAGCTGTTTTTATTCTCAGAAGGTTTACTCCCTGATATACAGCTGCCTACCCCCTTCCTAAGTGCAGGTCCTAAATGAGCTTTTTCTCTGTTCCCTCACCACAATCCAGATTCTTTTGGGGAGTTACCAGTACAGTAACCATACCAGGAAGTACTTAATTTATTAAGCTACTGCTTTTCTTAATCTCAGTGGAGATATTTACTGATAAACAGCTACCTACGCAGCATGTTCATGTCGTTCCTAAATGAGCTTTTATCTCTCTCCCCTCACCACAAATCAGATTCTTCTGAGGAGTTCCCAGTACATTATCCTTTCCCCTGTGTAATTACCTTAACAAGCTCCAGCTGTTTTTATTCTCAGAAGGTTTACTCCCTGATATACAGCTGCATACCGCCTTCGTAAGTGCAGGTCCTAAATGAGCTTTTTTCTCGGTTCCCTCCCCACAATCCAGATTCTTTCGGGGAGTTACCAATACAGTAACCATACCAGCAAGTACTTAATTTATTAACCTACTGCTTTTCTTAATCTCAGTGGAGATATTTACTGATAAACAGCTACCTACGCAGCATGTTCATGTCGTTCCTAAATAAGCTTTTATCACTCTCCCCTCACCACAAATCAGATTCTTCTGAGGAGTACCCAGTACATTATCCTTTCCCCTGTGTAATTACCTTAACAAGCTCCTGCTGTTTTTATTCTCAGAAGGTTTACTCCCTGATATACAGCTGCCTACCCCCTTCGTAAGTGCAGGTCCTAAATGAGCTTCTTTCTCTGTTCCCTCACCACAATCCAGATTCTTTTGGGGAGTTACCAGTACAGTAACCATACCAGGAAGTACTTAATTTATTAAGCTACTGCTTTTCTTAATCTCAGTGGAGATATTTACTGATAAACAGCTACCTACGCAGCATGTTCATGTCGTTGCTAAATGAGCTTTTATCTCTCTCCCCTCACCACAAATCAGATTCTTCTGAGGAGTTCCCAGTACATTATCCTTTCCCCTGTGTAATAACCTTAACAAGCTCCAGCTGTTTTTATTCTCAGAAGGTTTAGTCACTGATATACAGCTGCCTACCCCCTTCGTAAGTGCAGGTCTTAAATGACCTTTTTTCTCTGTTCCCTCACCGCAATCCAGATTCTTTTGGGGAGTTACCAGTACAGTAACCATACCAGGAAGTACTTAATTTATTAAGCTACTGCTTTTCTTAATCTCAGTGGGGATATTTACTGATAAACAGCTACCTACGCAGCATGTTCATGTCGTTCCTAAATGAGCTTTTATCTCTCTCCCCTCACGACAAATCAGATTCTTCTGAGGAGTTCCCAGTACATTATCCTTTCCCCTGTGTAATTACCTTAACAAGCTCCAGCTGTTTTTATTCTCAGAAGGTTTACTCCCTGATATACAAATGAATACCCCCTTCGTAAGTGCAGGTCCTAAATGAGCTTTTTTCTCTGTTCCCTCACCACAATCCAGATTCTTTTGGGGAGTTACCAGTACAGTAACCATACCAGGAAGTACTTAATTTATTAAGCTACTGTTTTTCTTAATCTCAGTGGAGATATTTACTGATAAACAGCTACCTACGCTGCATGTTCATGTCGTTCCTAAATGAGCTTCTATCTCTCTCCCCTCACCACAAATCAGATTCTTCTGAGGAGTTCCCAGTACATTATCCTTTCCAATGTGTAATTACCTTAACAAGCTCCAGCTGCTTTTATTCTCAGAAAGTTTACTCTCTGATATACAGCTGCCTACCCCCTTCGTAAGTGCAGGTCCTAAATGAGCTTTTTTCTCTGTTACCTCACCACAATCCAGATTCTTTGGGGAGTTACCAGAACAGTAACCATACCAGGAAGTACTTAATTTATTAAGCTACTGCTTTTCTTAATCTCAGTGGAGATATTTACTGATAAACAGCTACCTACGCAGCATGTTCATGTCGTTCTTAAATGAGCTTTTATCTCTCTCTCCTCTCCACAAATCAGATTCTTCTGAGGAGTTCCCAGTACATTATCCTTTCCCCTGTGTAATTACCTTAACATGCTCCAGCTCTTTTTATTCTCAGAAGGTTTACTCTCTGATATACAGCTGCATACCCCCTTCGTAAGTGCTGGTCCTAAATGAGCTCTTTTCCCTGTTCCCTCACCACAATCCAGATTTTTTTTGGGAGTTACCAGTACAATAACCATACCAGGAAGTACTTAATTTATTAAGCTACTGCTTTTCTTAATCTCAGTGGAGATATTTACTGATAAACAGCTACATACGCAGCATGTTCATGTCGTTCCTAAATGAGCTTTTATCTCTCTCCCCTCACCACAAATCAGATTCTTCTGAGGAGTTCCCAGTACATTATCCTTTCCCCTGTGTAATTACATTAACAAGCTCCAGCTGTTTTTATTCTGAGAAGGTTTACTCCCTTATATACAGCTGCATACCGCCTTCGTAAGTGCAGGTCATAAATGTGCTTTTTTCTCTGTTCCCTCACCACAATCCAGATTCTTTTGTGGAGTTACCAGTATAGTAACTATACCAGGAAGTACTTAATTTATTAAGCTACTGCTTTTCTTAATCTCAGTGGAGATATTTACTGATAAACAGCTACATAAGCAGCATGTTCATGTCGTTCCTAAATGACCTTTTATCTCTCTCCCCTCACCACAAATCAGATTCTTCTGAGGAGTTCCCAGTACATTATCCTTTCCCTGTGTAATTACCTTAACAAGCTCCAGCTGTTTTTATTCTCAGAAGGTTTACTCCCTGATATACAGCTGCCTACCCCCTTCGTAAGTGCAGGTCCTAAATGAGCTTTTTTCTCTGTTCCCTCACCACAATCCAGATTCTTTTGGGGAGTTACCAGTACAGTAACCATACCAGGAAGTACTTAATTTATTAAGCTACTGCTTTTCTTAATCTCAGTGGAGATATTTACTGATAAACAGCTACCTACGCAGCATGTTCATGTCGTTGCTAAATGAGCTTTTATCTCTCTCCCCTCACCACAAATCAGATTCTTCTGAGGAGTTCCCAGTACATTATCCTTTCCCCTGTGTAATTACCTTAACAAGCTCCAGCTGTTTTTATTCTCAGAAGGTTTACTCCCTGATATACAGCTGCCTACCCCCTTCGTAAGTGCAGGTCGTAAATGAGCTTTTTTCTCTGTTCCCTCACCACAATCCAGATTCTTTTGGGGAGTTACCAGTACAGTAACCATACCAGGAAGTACTTAATTTATTAAGCTACTGCTTTTCTTAATCTCAGTGGAGATATTTACTGATAAACAGCTACCTACGCAGCATGTTCATGTCGTTGCTAAATGAGCTTTTATCTCTCTCCCCTCACCACAAATCAGATTCTTCTGAGGAGTTCCCAGTACATTATCCTTTCCCCTGTGTAATTACCTTAACAAGCTCCAGCTGTTTTTATTCTCAGAAGGTTTACTCCCTGATATACAGCTGCCTACCCCCTTCGTAATTGCAGGTCGTAAATGAGCTTTTTTCTCTGTTCCCTCACCACAATCCAGATTCTTTTGGGGAGTTACCAGTACAGTAACCATAACAGGAAGTACGTAATTTATTAAGCTACTGCTTTTCTTAATCTCAATGGAGATATTTACTGATAAACAGCTACCTACGCAGCATGTTCATGTCGTTCCTAAATGAGCTTTTATCTCTCTCCCCTCACAACAAATCAGATTCTTCTGAGGTGTTCCCAGTACATTATCATTTACCCTGTGTAATTACCTTAACAAGCTCCAGCTGTTTTTATTCTCAGAAGGTTTACTCCCTGATATACAGCTGCCTACCCCTTCCTAAGTGCAGGTCCTAAATGAGCTTTTTCTCTGTTCCCTCACCACAATCCAGATTCTTTTGGGGAGTTACCAGTACAGTAACCATACCAGGAAGTACTTAATTTATTAAGCTACTGCTTTTCTTAATCTCAGTGGAGATATTTACTGATAAACAGCTACCTACGCAGCATGTTCATGTCGTTCCTAAATGAGCTTTTATCTCTCTCCCCTCACCACAAATCAGATTCTTCTGAGGAGTTCCCAGTACATTATCCTTTCCCCTGTGTAATTACCTTAACAAGCTCCAGCTGTTTTTATTCTCAGAAGGTTTACTCCCTGATATACAGCTGCATACCGCCTTCGTAAGTGCAGGTCCTAAATGAGCTTTTTTCTCTGTTCCCTCACCACAATCCAGATTCTTTTGTGAAGTTACCAGTATAGTAACTATACCAGGAAGTACTTAATTTATTAAGCTACTGCTTTTCTTAATCTCAGTGGAGATATTTACTGATAAACAGCTACCTACGCAGCAAGTTCATGTCGTTCCTAAATGAGCTTTTATCTCTCTCCCCTCACCACAAATCAGATTCTTCTGAGGAGTTCCCAGTACATTATCCTTTCCCTGTGTAATTACCTTAACAAGCTCCAGCTGTTTTTATTCTCAGAAGGTTTACTCCCTGATATACAGCTGTCTACCCCCTTCGTCAGTGCAGGTCCTAAATGAGCTTTTTTCTCGGTTCCCTCCCCACAATCCAGATTCTTTCGGGGAGTTACCAATACAGTAACCATACCAGCAAGTACTTAATTTATTAACCTACTGCTTTTCTTAATCTCAGTGGAGATATTTACTGATAAACAGCTACCTACGCAGCATGTTCATGTCGTTCCTAAATAAGCTTTTATCACTCTCCCCTCACCACAAATCAGATTCTTCTGAGGAGTACCCAGTACATTATCCTTTCCCCTGTGTAATTACCTTAACAAGCTCCTGCTGTTTTTATTCTCAGAAGGTTTACTCCCTGATATACAGCTGCCTACCCCCTTCGTAAGTGCAGGTCCTAAATGAGCTTTTTCTCTGTTCCCTCACCACAATCCAGATTCTTTTGGGGAGTTACCAGTACAGTAACCATACCAGGAAGTACTTAATTTATTAAGCTACTGCTTTTCTTAATCTCAGTGGAGATATTTACTGATAAACAGCTACCTACGCAGCATGTTCATGTCGTTGCTAAATGAGCTTTTATCTCTCTCCCCTCACCACAAATCAGATTCTTCTGAGGAGTTCCCAGTACATTATCCTTTCCCCTGTGTAATAACCTTAACAAGCTCCAGCTGTTTTTATTCTCAGAAGGTTTACTCACTGATATACAGCTGCCTACCCCCTTCGTAAGTGCAGGTCTTAAATGACCTTTTTTCTCTGTTCCCTCACCGCAATCCAGATTCTTTTGGGGAGTTACCAGTACAGTAACCATACCAGGAAGTACTTAATTTATTAAGCTACTGCTTTTCTTAATCTCAGTGGGGATATTTACTGATAAACAGCTACCTACGCAGCATGTTCATGTCGTTCCTAAATGAGCTTTTATCTCTCTCCCCTCACGACAAATCAGATTCTTCTGAGGAGTTCCCAGTACATTATCCTTTCCCCTGTGTAATTACCTTAACAAGCTCCAGCTGTTTTTATTCTCAGAAGGTTTACTCCCTGATATACAAATGAATACCCCCTTCGTAAGTGCAGGTCCTAAATGAGCTTTTTTCTCTGTTCCCTCACCACAATCCAGATTCTTTTGGGGAGTTACCAGTACAGTAACCATACCAGGAAGTACTTAATTTATTAAGCTACTGTTTTTCTTAATCTCAGTGGAGATATTTACTGATAAACAGCTACCTACGCTGCATGTTCATGTCGTTCCTAAATGAGCTTCTATCTCTCTCCCCTCACCACAAATCAGATTCTTCTGAGGAGTTCCCAGTACATTATCCTTTACCCTGTGTAATTACCTTAACAAGCTCCAGCTGTTTTTATTCTCAGAAGGTTTACTCCCTGATATACAGCTGCCTATCCCCTTCGTAAGTGCAGGTCCTAAATGAGCTTTTTTCTCTGTTCCCTCACCACAATCCAGATTCTTTTGGGGAGTTACCAGTACAGTACACATACCAGGAAGTACTTAATTTATTAAGCTACTGCTTTTCTTAATCTCAGTGGAGATATTTACTGATAAACAGCTACGTACGCAGCATGTTCATGTCGTTCCTACATGAGCTTTTATCTCTCTCCCCTCACCACAAATCAGATTCTTCTGAGGAGTTCCCAGTACATTATCCTTTCCCCTGTGTAATTACCTTAAGAAGCTGCAGCTGTTTTTATTCTCAGAAGGTTTACTCCCTGATATACAGCTGCCTACCCCCTTCGTAACTGCAGGTCCTAAATGAGCTTTTTTCTCTGTTCCCTCACCACAATTCAGATTCTTTTGGGGAGTTACCAGTACAGTAACCATACCAGGACGTACTTAATTTATTAAGCTACTGCTTTTCTTAATCTCAGTGGAGATATTTTCTGATAAACAGCTCCATACGCAGCATGTTCATGTCGTTGCTAAATGAGCTTTTATCTCTCTCCCTCTCCACAAATCAGATTCTTCTGAGGAGTTCCCAGTACATTATCCTTTCCCCTGTGTAATTACCTTAACAAGCTCCAGCTGTTTTTATTCTCAGAAGGTTTACTCCCTGATATACAGCTGCCTACGCCCTTCGGGAGTGCAGGTCCTAAATGAGCTTTTTTCTCTGTTCCCTCACCACAATCCAGATTCTTTGGGGAGTTACCAGTACAGTAACCATACCAGGAAGTACTTAATTTATTAAGCTACTGCTTTTCTTAATCTCAGTGGAGATATTTACTGATAAACAGCTACCTACGCAGCATGTTCATGTCGTTCTTAAATGAGCTTTTATCTCTCTCCCCTCACCACAAATCAGATTCTTCTGAGGAGTTCCCAGTACATTATCCTTTCCCCTGTGTAATTACCTTAACAAGCTCCAGCTGTTTTTATTCTCAGAAGGTTTACTCCTGATATATAGCTGCCTACCCCCTTCGTAAGTGCAGGTCCTAAATGAGCTTTTTTCTCTGTTCCCTCACCACAATCCAGATTCTTTTGGGGAGTTACCAGTACAGCAACCATACCAGGAAGTACTTAATTTATTAAGCTACTGCTTTTCTTAATCTCAGTGGAGATATTTACTGATAAACAGCTACTTACGCAGCATGTTCATGTCGTTCCTAAATGAGCTTTTATCTCTCTCCCCTCACACAAATCAGATTCTTCTGAGGAGTTCCCAGTACAGTATCCTTTCCCCTGTGTAATTACCTTAACAAGCTCCAGCTGTTTTTATTCTCAGAAGGTTTACTCCCTGATATACAACTGCCTACCCCTTCCTTAGTGCAGGTCCTAAATGAGCTTTTTTCTCTGTTCCCTCACCACAATCCAGATTCTTTTGGGGAGTTACCAGTACAGTAACCATACCAGGAATTAATTAATTTATTAAGCTACTGCTTTTCTTAATTTCAGTGGAGATATTTACTGATAAACAGCTACCTACGCAGCATGTTCATGTCGTTCTTAAATGAGCTTTTATCTCTCTCTCCTCTCCACAAATCAGATTTTCTGAGGAGTTCCCAGTACATTATCCTTTCCCCTGTGTAATTACCTTAACATGCTCCAGCTGTTTTTATTCTCAGAAGGTTTACTCCCTGATATACAGCTGCATACCCTTCGTAAGTGCTGGTCCTAAATGAGCTTTTTTCCTGTTCCCTCACCACAATCCAGATTCTTTTGGGGAGTTACCAGTACAGTAACCATACCAGGAAGTACTTAATTTATTAAGCTACTGCTTTTCTTAATCTCAGTGGAGATATTTACTGATAAACAGCTACCTACGCAGCATGTTCATGTCGTTCCTAAATGAGCTTTTATCTCTCTCCCCTCACCACAAATCAGATTCTTCTGAGGAGTTCCCAGTACATTATCCTTTCCCCTGTGTAATTACCTTAACAAGCTCCAGCTGTTTTTATTCTCAGAAGGTTTACTCCCTGATATACAGCTGCCTACCCCCTTCGTAAGTGCGGGTCGTAAATGAGCTTTTTTCTCTGTTCCCTCACCACAATCCAGATTCTTTTGGGGAGTTACCAGTACAGTAACCATAACAGGTAGTACTTAATTTATTAAGCTACTGCTTTTCTTAATCTCAGTGGAGATATTTACTGTTAAACAGCTACCTACGCAGCATGTTCATGTCGTTTCTAAATGAGCTTTTATCTCTCTCCCCTCACAACAAATCAGATTCTTCTGAGGTGTTCCCAGTACATTATCATTTACCCTGTGTAATTACCTTAACAAGCTCCAGCTGTTTTTATTCTCAGAAGGGTTACTCCCTGATATACAGCAGCCTACCCCCTTCCTATGTGCAGGTACTAAATGAGCTTTTTTCTCTGTTCCCTCACCACAATCCAGATTCTTTTGGGGAGTTACCAGTACAGTAACGATACCAGGAAGTACTTAATTTATTAAGCTACTGCTTTTCTTAATCTCAGTGGACTTATTTACTGATAAACAGCTACCTACGCAGCATGTTCATGTCGTTCCTAAATGAGCTTTTATCTCTCTCCCCTCACCAAAAATCAGATTTTTCTGAGGAGTTCCCAGTACATTATCCTTTCCCCTGTGTTAATTACCTTAACAAGCTCCAGCTGTTTTTCTTCTCAGAAGGTTTACTCGCTGATATACAGCTGCCTACCCCTTCGTAAGTGCAGGTCCTAAATGAGCTTTTTTCTCTGTTCCCTCACCACAATCCAGATTCTTTTGGGGAGTTACCAGTACAGTAACCATACCAGGAAGTACATAATTCATTAAGCTACTGCTTTTCTTAATTCAGAGGAGATATTTACTGATAAATAGCTACGTACGCAGCATGTTCATGTCGTTCCTAAATGAGCTATTATCTCTCTCCCCTCATCACAAATCAGATTATTCTGAGGAGTTCCCAGTACATTATCCTTTCCCCTGTGTAATTACCTTAACAAGCTCCAGCTGTTTTTATTCTCAGAAGGTTTACTACCTGATATACAGCTGCCTACCCCCTTCGTAAGTGCGGGTCGTAAATGAGCTTTTTTCTCTGTTCCCTCACCACAATCCAGATTCTTTTGGGGAGTTACCAGTACAGTAACCATAACAGGAAGTACTTAATTTATTAAGCTACTGCTTTTCTTAATCTCAGTGGAGATATTTACTGTTAAACAGCTACCTACGCAGCATGTTCATGTCGTTTCTAAATGAGCTTTTATCTCTCTCCCCTCACAACAAATCAGATTCTTCTGAGGTGTTCCCAGTACATTATCATTTACCCTGTGTAATTACCTTAACAAGCTCCAGCTGTTTTTATTCTCAGAAGGGTTACTCCCTGATATACAGCTGCCTACCCCCTTCCTAAGTGCAGGTACTAAATGAGCTTTTTTCTCTGTTCCCTCACCACAATCCAGATTCTTTTGGGGAGTTACCAGTACAGTAACGATACCAGGAAGTACTTAATTTATTAAGCTACTGCTTTTCTTAATCTCAGTGGAGATATTTACTGATAAACAGCTACCTACGCAGCATGTTCATGTCGTTCCTAAATGAGCTTTTATCTCTCTCCCCTCACCACAAATCAGATTTTTCTGAGGAGTTCCCAGTACATTATCCTTTCCCCTGTGTTATTACCTTAACAAGCTCCAGCTGTTTTTATTGTCAGAAGGTTTACTCGCTGATATACAGCTGCCTACCCCCTTTGTAAGTGCAGGTCCTAAATGAGCTTTTTTCTCTGTTCCCTCACCACAATCCAGATTCTTTTGGGGAGTTACCAGTACAGTAACCATACCAGGAAGTACATAATTCATTAAGCTACTGCTTTTCTTAATTTCAGAGGAGATATTTACTGATAAATAGCTACGTACGCAGCATGTTCATGTCGTTCCTAAATGAGCTTTTATCTCTCTCCCCTCACCACAAATCAGATTATTCTGAGGAGTTCCCAGTACATTATCCTTTCCCCTGTGTAATTACCTTAACAAGCTCCAGCTGTTTTTATTCTCAGAAGGTTTACTACCTGATATACAGCTGCCTAACCCCTTCGTAAGTGCAGGTCCTAAATGAGCTTTTTTCTCTGTTCCCTCACCACAATCCAGATTCTTTTGGGGAGTTACCAGTACAGTAACCATACCAGGAAGTACTTAATTTATTAAGCTACTGCTTTTCTTAATCTCAGTGGAGATATTTACTGATAAACAGCTACCTAAGAAGCATGTTCATGTAGTTCTTAATGAGCTTTTATCTCTCTCCCCTCACCACAAATCAGATTCTTCTGAGGAGTTTCAAGTACATTATTTTTTCCCCTGTGTAATTACGTTAACAAGCTCCAGCTGTTTTTATTCTCAGAAGCTTTACTCCCTGATATACAGCTGCCTACCCCCTTCGTAAGTGCAGGTCCTAAATGAGCTTTTTTCTCTGTTCCCTCACCACAATCCGGATTCGTTTGGGGAGTTACCAGTACAGTAACCATACCAGGAAGTACTTACTTTATTAAGCTACTGCTTTTCTTAATCTCAGTGGAGATATTTACTGATAAACAGCTACCTACGCAGCATGTTCATGTCGTTCCTAAATGAGCTTTTATCTCTCTCCCCTCAACACAAATCAGATTCTTCTGAGGAATTCCCAGTACATTATCCTGTCCCCTCTGTAATTACCTTAACAAGCTCCAGCTGTTTTTATTCTCAGAAGTTTTAATCCCTGATATACAGCTGCCTACCCCCTTCGTAAGTGCAGGTCCTAAATGAGCTTTTTTCTCTGTTCCCTCACCACAATCCAGATTCTTTTGGGGAGGTACCAGTACAGTATCCAACCAGGAAGTACTTATTTTATTAAGGTACTGCTTTTCTTAATCTCAGTGGAGATATTTACTGCTAAACAGCTACCTACGCAGCATGTCCATGTCGTTCCTAAATGAGCTTTTATCTCTCTCCCCTCACCACAAATCAGTTTCTTCTGAGGAGTTCCCAGTACATTATCCTTTCCCCTGTGTAATTACCTTAACAAGCTCCAGCTGTTTTTATTCTCATAAGCTTTACTCCCTGATATACAGCTGCCTACCCCCTTCGTAAGTGCAGGTCCTAAATGAGCTTTTTTCTCTGTTCCCTCACCACAATCCAGATTCTTTTGGGGAGTTACCAGTACAGTAACCGTACCAGGAAGTACTTAATTTATTAAGCTACTGCTTTTTTAATCTCAGTGGAGATATTTACTGATAAACATCTACCTACGCAGCATGTTCATGTCGTTCCTAAATGAGCTTTTATCTCTCTCCCCTCACCACAAATCAGATTCTTCTGAGGAGTTCCCAGTACATTATCCTTTCCCCTGTGTAATTACCTTAACAAGCTCCAGCTGTTTTTATTCTCAGAAGGTTTATTCCCTGATATACAGCTGCATACCCCCTTCGTAAGGGCAGGTCCTAAATGAGCTTTTTTCTCTGTTCCCTCACCACAATCCAGATTCTTTTGGGGAGTTACCAGTACAGTAACCATACCAGGAAGTACTTAATTTATTAAGCTACTGCTTTTCTTAATCTCAGTGGATATATTTACTGATAAACAGCTACCTACGCAGCATGTTCATGTCGTTCCTAAATGAGCTTTTATCTCTCTCCCCTCACCACAAATCAGATTCTTCTGAGGAGTTCCCAGTACATTATCCTTTCCCCTGTGTAATTACCTTAACAAGCTCCAGCTGTTTTTATTCTCAGAAGGTTTACTCCCTGATATACAGCTGCCTACCCCCTTCGTAAGTGCAGGTCCTAAATGAGCTTTTTTCTCTATTCCCTCACCACAATCCAGATTCATTTGGGGAGTTACCAGTACAGTAACCTAACCAGGAAGTACTTAATTTATTAAGCTACTGCTTTTCTTAATCTCAGTGGAGATATTTACTGATAAACAGCTACCTATGCAGCATGTTCTTGTCGTTCCTAAATGAGCTTTTATCTCTCTCCCCTCACCACAAATCAGATTCTTCGGAGGAATTCCCAGTACATTATCCTTTCCCCTGTGTAATTACCTTAACAAGCTCCAGCTGTTTTTATTCTCAGAAGGTTTATTCCCTGATATACAGCTGCCTACCCACTTCGTAAGGGCAGGTCCTAAATGAGCTTTTTGCTCTGTTCCCTCACCACAATCCAGATTCTTTTGGGGAGTTACCAGTACAGTAACCATACCAGGAAGTACTTAATTTATTAAGCTACTGCTTTTCTTAATCTCAGTGGAGATATTTACTGATAAACAGCTACCTACGCAGCATGTTCATGTCGTTCCTAAATGAGCTTTTATCTCTCTCCCCTCACCACAAATCAGATTCTTCTGAGGAGTTCCCAGTACATTATACTTTCCACTGTGTAATTACCTTAACAAGCTGCAGCTGTTTTTACTCTCAGAAGGTTTACTCCCTGATATACAGCTGCCTACCCCCTTCGTAATTGCAGGTGCTAAATGAGCTTTTTTCTCTGTTCCCTCACCACAATCCGGATTCTTTTGGGGAGTTACCAGTACAGTAACCATACCAGGAAATACTTAATTTATTAGGCTACTGCTTTTCTTAATCTCAGTGGAGATATTTACTGATAAACAGCTACCTACGCAGCATGTTCATGTCGTTCCTAAATGAGCTTTTATCTCTCTCCCCTCACCAAAAATCAGATTCTTCTGAGGAGTTCCCAGTACATTATCCTTTCCCCCGTGTAATTCCCTTAACAAGCTCCAGCTGTTTTTATTCTCAGACGGTTTACTCCCTGATATACAGCTGCCTACCCCCTTGGTAAGTGCAGGTCCTAAATGAGCTTTTTTCTCTGTTCCCTCACCACAATCCAGATTCTTTTGGGGTGTTACCAGTACAGTAACCATACCAGGAAGTACTTAATTTATTAAGCTACTGCTTTTCTTAATCTCAGTGGAGATATTTACTGATAAACAGCTACCTACGCAGCATGTTCATGTCGTTCCTAAATGAGCTTTTATCTCTCTCCCCTCACCACAAATCAGATTCTTCTGAGGAGTTCCCAGTACATTATACTTTCCCCTGTGTAATTACCTTAACAAGCTCCAGCTGTTTTTATTCTCAGAAGGTTTACTACCTGATATACAGCTGCCTACCCCCTTCGTAAGTGCACGTCCTAAATGAGCTTTTTTCTCTGTTCCCTCACCACAATCCAGATTCTTTTGGGGCGTTACCAGTACAGTAAACATACCAGGAAGTACTTAATTTATTAAGCTACTGCTTTTCTTAATCTCAGTGGAGATATTTACTGATAAACAGCTACCTACCCAGCATGTTCATGTCGTTCCTAAATGAGCTTTTATCTCTCTCCCCTCACCACAATTCAGATTCTTCTGAGGAGTTCCCAGTACATTATCCTTTCCCCTGTGTAATTACCTTTACAAGCTCCAGCTGTTTTTATTCTCAGAAGGTTTACTCCCTGATATACAGCTGCCTACCACCTTCGTAAGTGCAGGTCCTAAATGAGCTTTTTTATCTGTTCCCTCACCACAATCCAGATTCTTTTGGGGAGTTACCAGTACAGTAACCATACCAGGAAGTACTTAATTTATTAAGCTACTGCTTTTCTTAATCTCAGTGGAGATATTTACTGATAAACAGCTACCTATGCAGCATGTTCATGTCGTTCCTAAATGAGCTTTTATCTCTCTCCCCTCAACACAAATCAGATTCTTCTGAGGAGTTGCCAGTATTTCATCTTTTCACCTGTTTAATTACCTTAACAAGCTCCAGCTGTTTTTATTCTCAGAAGGTTTACTCCCTGATATACAGCTGCCTACCCCCTTCGTAAGTGCAGGTCCTAAATGAGCTTTTTTCTCTATTCCCTCACCACAATCCAGATTCTTTTGGGGAGTTCCAGTAGAGAAACCATACCAGGAAGTACTTAATTTATTAAGCTACTGCTTTTCTTAATCTCAGTGGAGATATTTACTGATAAACAGCTACCTACGCAGCATGTTCATGTCGTTCCTAAATGAGCTTTTATCTCTCTCCCCTCACCACAAATCAGATTCTTCTGAGGAGTTCCCAGTACATTATCCTTTCCCCTGTGCAATTACCTTAACAAGCTCCAGCTGTTTTTATTCTCAGAAGGTTTACTCCCTGATATACAGCTGCCTACCCCTTTCGTAAGTGCAGGTCCTAAATGAGCTTTTTTCTCTGTTCCCTCACCACAATCCAGATTCTTTTGGGGAGTTACCAGTACAGTAACCAAACCAGGAAGTACTTAATTTATTTAGCTACTGCTTTTCTTAATCTCAGTGGAGATATTTACTGATAAACAGCTACCTACGCAGCATGTTCATGTCGTTCCTAAATGAGCTTTTATCTCTCTCCCCTCACCACAAATCAGATTCTTCTGAGGAGTTCCCAGTACATTATCCTTTCCGCTGTGCAATTACCTTAACAAGCTCCAGCTGTTTTTATTCTCAGAAGGTTTACTCCCTGATATACAGCTGCCTACCCCCTTCGTAAGTGCAGGTCCTAAATGAGCTTTTTTCTCTGTTCCCTCACCACAATCCAGATTCTTTTGGGGAGTTACCAGTACAGTAACCATACCAGGAAGTACTTAATTTATTAAGCTACTGCTTTTCTTATTCTCAGTGGAGATTTTTACTGATAAACAGCTACGTATGCAGCGTGTTCATGTCGTTCCTAAATGAGCTTTTATCTCTCTCCCCTCACCACAAATCACATTCTTCTGAGGAGTTCCCAGTACTTTATCCTTTCCCCTGTGTAATTACCTTTACAAGCTCCAGCTGTTTTTATTCTCAGAAGGTTTACTCCCTGATATACAGCTGCCTACCCGCTTCGTAAGTGCAGGTCCTAAATGAGCTTTTTTCTCTGTTCCCTCACCACAATCCAGATTCTTTGGGGGAGTTACCAGTACAGTAACCGTACCAGGAAGTACTTAATTTATTAAGCTACTGCTTTTCTTAATGTCAGTAGAGATATTTACTTATAAACAGCTACCTACGCAGCATGTTCATGTCGTTCCTAAATGAGCTTTTATCTCTCTCCCCTCACCACAAATCAGATTCTTCTGAGGAGTTCCCAGTACATTATCCTTTCCCCTGTGTACTTACCTTAACAAGCTCCAGCTGTTTTTATTCTCAGAAGGGTTACTCCCTGATATACAGCTGACTATCCCCTTCGTAAGTGCAGGTCCTAAATGAGCATTTTTCTCTGTTCCCTCACCACAATCCAGATTCTTTTGGGGAGTTACCAGTAGAGTAACCATACCAGGAAGTACTTAATTTATTAAGCTACTGCTTTTCTTAATCTCAGTGGAGATATTTACTGATAAACAGCTACCTACGCAGCATGTTCATGTCGTTCCTAAATGAGCTTTTATCTCTCTCCCCTCACCACAAATCAGATTCTTCTGAGGAGTTCCCAGTACATTATCCTTTCCCCTGTGTAAATACCTTAACAAGCTCCAGCTGTTTTTATTCTCAGAAGGTTTACTCCCTGATATACAGCTGACTATCCCCTTCGTAAGTGCAGGTCCTAAATGAGCATTTTTCTCTGTTCCCTCACCACAATCCAGATTCTTTTGGTGAGTTACCAGTACAGTAAACATACCAGGTAGTACTTAATTTATTAAGCTACTGCTTTTCTAAATCTCAGTGGAGATATTTTACTGATAAACAGCTACGTACGCAGCATGTTCATATCGTTCTTAATGAGCTTTTATCTCTCTCCCCTCACCACGAATCAGATTCTTCTGAGGAGTTCCCAGTACATTATCCTTTCCCCTGTGTAATTACCTTAACAAGCTCCAGCTGTTTTTATTCTCAGAATGTTTACTCCCTGATATACAGCTGCCTACCCCCTTCGAAAGTGCAGGTCTTAAATGAGCTTTTTTCTCTGTTCCCTCACCACAATCCAGATTCTTTTGGGGGAGTTACCAGTATAGTAACCATACCAGGAAGTACTTAATTTATTAAACTACTGCTGTTCTTATTCTCAGTGGAGATATTTACTGATAAACAGCTACATATGCAGCATGTTCATATCGTTCTTAATGAGCTTTTATCACTCTCCCCTCACGAAAAATCAGATTCTTCTGAGGAGTTCCCAGTACATTATCCTTTCCCCTGTGTAATTACCTTAACAAGCTCCAGCTGTTTTTATTCTCAGAATGTTTACTCCCTGATATACAGCTGCATACCCCCTTCGTAAGTGCAGATCCTAAATTAGCTTTTTTCTCTGTTCCCAAACCACAATCCAGATTCTTTTGGGGAGTTACCAGTACAGTAACCATACCAGGAAGTACTTAATTTATTAAGCTACTGCTTTTCTTAATCTCAGTGGAGATATTTACTGATAAACAGCTACCTACGCAGCATGTTCTGTCGTTCCTAAATGAGCTTTTATCTCTCTCCCCTAACCACAAATCAGATTCTTCTGAGGAGTTCCCAGTACATTATCCTTTCCCCTGTGTAATTACCTTAACAAGCTCCAGCTGTTTTTATTCTCAGAATGTTTACTCCCTGATATACTGATGCCTACCCCCTTCGGAAGTGCAAATCCTAAATGAGCTTTTTTCTCTGTTCCCTCACCACAATCCAGATTCTTTTGGGAGTTACCAGTACAGTAACCATACCAGGAAGTACTTAATTTATTAAGCTACTGCTTTTCTTAATCTCAGTGGAGATATTTACTGATAAACTGCTACGTATGCAGCATGTTCATGTAGTTCCTAAATGAGCTTTTATCTCTCTCCCCTCAACACAAATCAGATTCTTCTGAGGAGTTGCCAGTATTTCATCTTTTCACCTGTTTAATTACCTTAACAAGCTCCAGCTGTTTTTATTCTCAGAAGGTTTACTCCCTGATATACAGCTGCCTACCCCCTTCGTAAGTGCAGGTCCTAAATGAGCTTTTTTCTCTGTTACCTCACCACAATCCAGATTCTTTGGGGAGTTACCAGTACAGTAACCATACCAGGAAGTACTTAATTTATTAAGCTACTGCTTTTCTTAATCTCAGTGGAGATATTTACTGATAAACAGCTACCTACGCAGCATGTTCATGTCGTTCCTAAATGAGCTTTTATCTCTCTCACCTCACCACAAATCATATTCTTCTGAGGAGTTCGCAGTACATTATCCTTTCCGCTGTGCAATTACCTTAACAAGCTCCAGCTGTTTTTATTCTCAGAAGGTTTACTCCCTGATATACAGCTGCCTACCCCCTTCGTAAGTGCAGGTCCTAAATGAGCTTTTTTCTCTGTTCCCTCACCACAATCCAGATTCTTTTGGGGAGTTACCAGTTCAGTAACCATACCAGGAAGTACTTAATTTATTAAGCTACTGCTTTTCTTATTCTCAGTGGAGATTTTTACTGATAAACAGCTACGTATGCAGCGTGTTCATGTCGTTCCTAAATGAGCTTTTATCTCTCTCCCCTCACCACAAATCACATTCTTCTGAGGAGTTCCCAGTACTTTATCCTTTCCCCTGTGTAATTACCTTTACAAGCTCCAGCTGTTTTTATTCTCAGAAGGTTTACTCCCTGATATACAGCTGCCTACCCCGCTTCGTAAGTGCAGGTCCTAAATGAGCTTTTTTCTCTGTTCCCTCACCACAATCCAGATTCTTTGGGGGCGTTACCAGTACAGTAACCGTACCAGGAAGTACTTAATTTATTAAGCTACTGCTTTTCTTAATGTCAGTAGAGATATTTACTTATAAACAGCTACCTACGCAGCATGTTCATGTCGTTCCTAAATGAGCTTTTATCTCTCTCCCCTCACCACAAATCAGATTCTTCTGAGGAGTTCCCAGTACATTATCCTTTCCCCTGTGTACTTACCTTAACAAGCTCCAGCTGTTTTTATTCTCAGAAGGTTTACTCCCTGATATACAGCTGCCTACCCCCTTCGTAAGTGCAGGTCCTAAATGAGCTTTTTTTCTCTATTCCCTCACCACAATCCAGATTCATTTGGGGAGTTACCAGTACAGTAACCTAACCAGGAAGTACTTAATTTATTAAGCTACTGCTTTTCTTAATCTCAGTGGAGATATTTACTGATAAACAGCTACCTATGCAGCATGTTCTTGTCGTTCCTAAATGAGCTTTTATCTCTCTCCCCTCACCACAAATCAGATTCTTCGAGGAATTCCCAGTACATTATCCTTTCCCCTGTGTAATTACCTTAACAAGCTCCAGCTGTTTTTATTCTCAGAAGGTTTATTCCCTGATATACAGCTGCCTACCCACTTCGTAAGGGCAGGTCCTAAATGAGCTTTTTGCTCTGTTCCCTCACCACAATCCAGATTCTTTTGGGGAGTTACCAGTACAGTAACCATACCAGGAAGTACTTAATTTATTAAGCTACTGCTTTTCTTAATCTCAGTGGAGATATTTACTGATAAACAGCTACCTACGCAGCATGTTCATGTCGTTCCTAAATGAGCTTTTATCTCTCTCCCCTCACCACAAATCAGATTCTTCTGAGGAGTTCCCAGTACATTATACTTTCCACTGTGTAATTACCTTAACAAGCTGCAGCTGTTTTTACTCTCAGAAGGTTTACTCCCTGATATACAGCTGCCTACCCCCCTTCGTAATTGCAGGTGCTAAATGAGCTTTTTTCTCTGTTCCCTCACCACAATCCGGATTCTTTTGGGGAGTTACCAGTACAGTAACCATACCAGGAAATACTTAATTTATTAGGCTACTGCTTTTCTTAATCTCAGTGGAGATATTTACTGATAAACAGCTACCTACGCAGCATGTTCATGTCGTTCCTAAATGAGCTTTTATCTCTCTCCCCTCACCAAAAATCAGATTCTTCTGAGGAGTTCCCAGTACATTATCCTTTCCCCCGTGTAATTCCCTTAACAAGCTCCAGCTGTTTTTATTCTCAGACGGTTTACTCCCTGATATACAGCTGCCTACCCCCTTGGTAAGTGCAGGTCCTAAATGAGCTTTTTTCTCTGTTCCCTCACCACAATCCAGATTCTTTTGGGGTGTTACCAGTACAGTAACCATACCAGGAAGTACTTAATTTATTAAGCTACTGCTTTTCTTAATCTCAGTGGAGATATTTACTGATAAACAGCTACCTACGCAGCATGTTCATGTCGTTCCCTAAATGAGCTTTTATCTCTCTCCCCTCACCACAAATCAGATTCTTCTGAGGAGTTCCCAGTACATTAT
>NW_025959889.1:0-58892 GCF_023159225.1 Perognathus longimembris pacificus | reverse complement strand
CAGGTAAGAGTCCAGGTCTGGGGCCTGGTAGGATGTCAGGAGTGAACAGCCCTCTCACCTATGCCATGAAAGGGGAAGGGGATCCCCAGAAATTTGGAAGGTCTTTGACTATGCGGGCTACAGTGCTGTAAATCATAACCACATCCAAGTTCTGCTTTGGCTGACTAAATGTTTAAAATGCAGAAGGAATGCATGGATTTGGGTGCAGCTTCTAAGCAAAGAGTGCAGCCCATGGACCAAGAGTGTTGGGGGCAGTGGACTGGGAGCTTCCAGATGATATGAGCCTGGCCTGGAAACGTCCTTCGCGGTCCTCTCTGCCTGTCTGTACTGGTGTGGCTCCTATGCTAGGGCCTCAGTATGAGTTTGGCGCTGGAATAAAGAGATTTGCAAGCATTGGAAACAGCCCCTGCTTTGTCTAATAACTGGAAGGGGCTCCTGGTGATGATGCCCAGGAGAACAGAGGCACTGCTTCACACCAGTGGGAACATCTCATATTTTCCTAAGAATTCAGAACCTCACATGTTAAGGAAAGAGTAGAAAAGTCATGCGTATTTAAGAGCATAGGAGATCCTTCCTATATCTTTAGGAGCTGCTAATGTACTAGTTTGGGGTAAAACAGACAAGTCTGAAAGTTTACAACAGAAAATGTAATGCGAAGCAAACTACCCCTTGTGAATCCAGAGGTTCTCATTCCATGTGTGCAGCTGTGATCCATCTCCTGTGGCAGAGTAAATAATACTTCAGGCAGGGAAGCAAGGGGCAGCTTTGCGGACATGTCTTATGTTACAAATCCAATAGGAAAAAGAGGCACTGGGTGGGGTGGGGCAGGGAGAATGGAGTGGGAATCTAATGTACATTACAAAATTAGCAAGAATGAGCTGGGAACGTGGCCACCCTAGTGGCAGAGTGCTTGTCTGGCAAGCATGAAGCCCTGGGTGGATTCCTCAGTACCACATACACAGTAGAAGCTGGAAGTGGTGCTGTGGCTCAAGTGGTAGAGTGCTAGCCTTGAGCCAAAGAAGCTCAGGGACAGTGCCCAGGCCCTGAGTTCAAGCCCCAGGTCTGCCAAAAATAAAATAAAATAAAATGAACAAGACTGTGGGGAGGAGAGGGAGGGAAGAGAATGTTGAATGGGGAGACATTGATCAAGATACAGCATATTAATAAATTGCTTTGTTAAGTGGCAACTCCTTAACTACTTAAAGATAATAATAAGGCTGTACTGAAGTATAGAGAGAATAGAGATGCAAAGCCAGTTTGCTTTATCAGAAACTTGTTGAGTATTCACTATATGTTAGAAAGCAAGTGCATCAGGAACAAACCCATATGATGACTTTGATTCCTGTGTCTAGTCACTTTGCTATGCAATCCAGGTAGAAGTCGGCACACTTCTAACACAGAGCTCTCAGAAAGGAAGAGAGAGACTAGCACATGACAGCCAAGCACTGGTGCCTCACCCCTGTAAATCTAGCTGCTCAGGAGGCTGGGATCTGAGGATCCTGGTTCAAAGCCACCCTTAGCAAGAAGTTCTGAGACTCTTATCTCCAATTCAGCATGAGAAAACCAGAAGAGGTTCTGTGACTAAAAGTGGTAGAGCTCTAGCCTTAAGCACCCCAGCTCCACATGTTCAAGCCCTACTACCAACAAAAAGAAAGAGAGAACAGTGGGACAAAGAACAGAGGGAGGGAGGGAGGAAGGGAAGGAAGGAGGGAGGGATGGAGGGATGAGCAACCCCATGATTAAAACAGAAAAACCAGAAGGAACACAAGATTTGAAAGATTAAAACACTAAGCTGAAAAGGTCTTGTAGGTACAGACTTCATAGGAACAATCGTGTTGAAGGTTTCTGAACACTGAGTGTCCTTGAATTTTATTTGTATGTTAATGAGCGTGTTTGTGCACATATGTGTGTTTGCTCATGTGAGAAGCACATTTCTCTTTTTTAAATTTATTTGTTTATTAATTGAACACAACATTTTTTGACAAGGTGTTGTGCAAAAAGTGTACAGAGGGGTCTGGGGATATAGCCTAGTGGCAAGAGTGCCTGCCTCGGATACACGAGGCCCTAGGTTCGATTCCCCAGCACCACATATACAGAAAACGGCCAGAAGTGGCGCTGTGGCTCAAGTGGCAGAGTGCTAGCCTTGAGCGGGAAGAAGCCAGGGACAGTGCTCAGGCCCTGAGTCCAAGGCCCAGGAATGGCCAAAAAAAAAAAAAAAAAAAAGAACATATACAGTAGCCACGTGGCCACGCCCAAGAAGGTTCTCCTAGGGCTTTAAATGTAATGTCGATATTAGACCATATGTCGACAGTAGTCTTATATGAAAGTACATACCTAGCTTTTGAGCTATTGTATTCCCCTGAGAGGTCAATTTTTGACCTTTATATGTTGAGTACTTGTTTGCTTTTAGTTACATACTGTTGGGTCGCTGCCCCAATCCTGTGGAGAATACTATTTGACAAGCAGTTTTTGGTTTCACAAACTTGGTCTCTACTGTCTCTCCATCTCCCTTTGTTAACAGTCATATATCAGGGAGATCATGCCCCTTTGTTTTCTGTGTTCTAGGCTTGTCTCGCTCAACATTATTTGTTCGAGTTCTGACCATTTCCCTGCGAATAACAATATTTCACCTTTCCTAATCGCTATGTAGTATTCCATTGTGTATAAGGACCATAGTTTTTGGATCCATTCGTCTGTGGAGGGGTATCTGGGTTGTTTCCATATTTTGGCTATTGTGAATTGTGCCACGATAAACATGGAAGTACAAATGTCTTTTTCATATCTTGGGGTTTGCTGTTTAGGATAGATACCTAGGAGTGGAATGGCTGGGTCATAGGGTAGGTCTATATTGAGCTTTTTGAGAAACCTCCATACTATTCTCCAAAGTGGTTGCACTAATTTGCACTCCCACCAAAAATGGAGAAGGGTTCCTCTTTCCCTGCACCCCCTCCAGAAGGAAGAACAGAGGCAGAGCGTGACTGGCAAGCCCAGTTTGGGGATGCAGGAATGGGAAGACACTAGGAAGGCCAGTGTCCAGGATGACAGGATCTTAATGAGATCACAGGAAAGCCTGGGAGCGTGCAGAGGGGAACAGGGAAAGTTGTAAGAGAAGGAACTAGTATAAAGATGAGAATGCAAGCTAGGGCCCTGGCCTTGTCACTGGATGACAAGCTGACCTTAAGGGCCCTTGCTTCCTGACCTCACTGGCAGTTCTTCTGGGGAGAGAAGAGATAGCCTATGATGGTGTTCGAACACTCAACTTTGCTTCAACAGCAGATGTCTATAAGTGATAGTTTGTCTACAACATGTAAAGGACAAGGCTCGCTCCCAAAAAACTCCCAACACGAAGAAATGTTCTCTACATAACCTGAACTGTTGCAATGAGTAATGATAGGATATTTTCACAAAGTCCTGTGATTGGAGGACTCAGTTCCTTCAGCCACAGTAAAACAGCACAAGACATGGGAACGCAGAGTAACAGGAAATTTTCTCTCTAACAGGCTGCAGGATGGAAAATGCCAGTATTGCAGCAATTGTTCCGCAGTCATTTAATGAATTCTTGCTATATTCCAAGGCTTGAAACTGATTATGAGATAAACACACACACACACACACACACACACATACACACATACACACACACAATTATACATTATCGCTGGGGATGAAACAGCAGATAATAGCAAGCACCAACCCAATCATATTTATACATTGAATATGGAGGAATATGGGTTCCTCAGGAAAATATACTCTCTTCCCATTTCTTTGAAGTATATTGTCCTTTAGAGTTATATTTCAGTTCCAGTTCTGAAAAATACAGCTGTTATAGATGTATTATAGAAATACAGGTATTAAAGATATATGATGAGCTATCATATAAGAGGGGAGGGAGGGTGAAATATATTTCTCTTTCTAAAAACATTATACTCCAAGAAAAAGCAATGATACTATGCAGAACTAGTCGAGAGTAGGGAGTAAGGAAAATGAATAGAATGTAATGTGAGTAAGGAATATGAAGAGAAGGTAACGTAAGGAAAATGCATACAAAGTAACAGGCTGGGAATATGGCCTAATGGGAACAGTGATTGCTTCATATTCACGTGGCCCTGGGTTCGATTCCCCAGCACCACATATATAGAAAGCGGCCAGAAGTGGTGCTGTGGCTCAAGTGGCAGAGTGCTAGCCTTGAGCAAAAAGAAGCCAGGGACAGTGCCCAAGCCCTGAGTCCAAGCCCCAGGACTGGCCAAAAAAAAAAAAAAAAAAAAAAAAAAAAAAAGGCAGACACAGAAATAAACTTCAAGTCTTTGCCTCGAATTGCTTCAAGTTAATTATACCATTATTTCTGCTGGTTAGCAAAAATGGCTTCTAAGAGAAAACACACTCAGTAAGTTTTAAAGGTATGAATATGTAAAATGATACACCAATTCTCTAATGCGACATAAGTTTCATAGAAGATACAAAGTATAAAAAAAGCCACAGTAATAGAAGTTTGGTTCTACCTAGGAGTTCCAGAAAATTGTCCTGAGGAGTGTTATTTACTGTGACCTTTTGAAAGCAAGGACAAAGCACCACAGCACTGCCAGAGATGGGGGTCTACATGCTTGAAGCCCTCCCTTTCAAAATTAGGGAGAAGGGCTGGGAATATGGCCTAGTGGCAAGAGTGCTTGCCTCCTGTTTGATTCCCCAGCACCGCATGTATAGAAAACGGCCAGAAGAGGCGCTGGAGCTCAAGTGGCAGAGGGCTAGCCTTGCACAAAGAGAAGCCAGGGACAGTGCTCAGGCCCTGAGTTCAAGGCCAGGACTGGAAAAACAAACAAACAAACAAAATCAGGTACAAAATATCTGTTTGTAGTCTTTTTCCACAAATGGGAGACAGTGGGAGAAGGTATGAGGAAGACATTTGGGGCCGTCTTCTCCACCCATTCCTTACAGGACTACAGATTATGTGGAGAAGATGTTGAATCACATGCTTTCTTCAAAACTGAGCAACATCTGTTTGGTAAGAACCCAGTACTAACCACCACTGGACCACTCGTTATGGTCCCCATTACCCTGATGATCTGACAGGCTCAGAGCTGGGAATACATCTGGTGATCCTTAGCAGGGCAAACCACCTGGGTTGGAATCTTACTTCTGATCCTCACAAGCTGAACTTTGGGCTGCAATTTTCTCTCTAAATGGGAATGATAATATAACCTTGGTGAAGACTAACAGAGCTGTTGATTACAATAAAGAAGAAGGAAACTAATGTGGTATGGAAAGGAAACTGAAGAAAGGAAGGGACTGAAATGTGAGAGTCAAAAAACAAACAAACAGTGAGTTGCATGTGCTGTGTGAGAAACTCCTCATTGAGCCCTGCTGGGGCACAGTGTGGTGTCAGCCCTGCAGTGGCCACGCATGGCTGTTTGGAAGGGTGATTGACAGGCTGGCTCAGAAGATGTACTTTGCAGAACACCATGGGGAAGACTAGCATGCATTTATTTTTGCTTTGTGTATAAAACTCCACGAATATAGGGCAAAGTGCATGATCTATCATTTATCTGCCTGTAATAGAAAATTTACAGAATTTCCTTTTTCTCCATATCAGACACTAAATTTGGAATTCTTTTTGTCCATCCTGAGGCTTGAACTCTTGGCCTGGGTGCTGCCCCTGAGCTCTTCAGCTCAAGGCTAGTGCTCTACCAATTGAGACACAGACCCTCTCCATGCTTTTGCTGAGTAGTTTGTTGGAGATAAGAGTCTCACAGACTTTCTTCTTCGGGTGGCTTTGAACCATGATCTTTAGATCTCATCCTCCTGAGTAGCTAGGATTACAGGTGTGAGCCACTGGCACCCAGCCAGGAAATATTTTTTGGTCAGATTGTTTATTCAAGTTAGAAAGTATGAAGCCAGCATAATTGCAAGAAATATTTTATTAGTATAACATAATCATAATTATACCTGTTTGCATATAAAATGCATGTTTGATTTTTTGGGAATGAAAAGTTTTTAATTTTTCCTAATTAACTAGTAAAGATATTGTATTTATTTTACTGGAGGTTGGAGCTCAGACCACTCTATTCAGGGAATACATATATTCCTGATCTTTTGATGCCTACGTGAGAGGAATTCTGATGGGAGACTGGTGATACAGCTTTGCTTCCCTTTCTAGTAACTCATAACCAACTGCTTCTTCCACGCAGACAGGGAAGGCGCTTAGAGAAGACTGCGCTGTATGAGAATGGACAGGCACTGTGAAGCAGAATGCCTTACCTTCGAAGTCAGGATCGGGGGCTGCAGATCTGAGCTGACACCCTTCTGCTGTAAGAAAAGAGTGTACTTGAAGAACAAGGCACTTGCTGCAAGAGCAAAACAGAAGATGCTCCACAATGCTGGTCACGCCTGGGAGCAAAGCTCTCTGCATCTTCTCTTGCACGTCAGAAATTTGAGCTGCTTAATGTTATGTTGATCCAGATTTTAATGTTAGATGAAAATATCCTTCCTCAGCCACCAGCTACTCCTGGATGGAAATAGTGATTGTATTTGTCTTTGTGTCTCATCTCTCAAGCACATACCTGTTCATTACTTATTGATTGATAACCTGAGAAAAATAGGTAAAAAGGAAGAGGACAGAAGAGTTAGATGGGTATTTGGGCACTGAGTTCTACAGCTGTAGTCCTGGCTTTAAACAGAGGTTTGCCTTCAAAGTTTTCTGCGAAGATTCTGGTGTCTGTGAAAGGAAGAGGTTGACCTACATAACTAACGGACTCTCTGCTAGACACTAACTTGTACTGCTCCAAAAGTAACCCTTCCCTGTCAACCAATCTCTCTTTCTCCCTCAACCTCAAGCTAGGAAATACTTAGAATATTTTCCATGTCCAGTATGATCTATAATGTCAAGTTTCACCAAGAAGGAAAGCCTATCAAATCTCAAGTTGGTTACATAATGAGTAACATGATGTATCCACTCTGGTCACTTGCAGTAAATATGTATCAATTCTTGGCTTACAAGCAGCAGTGCACCCCAAAGTCATAGAGTTCAACCTCCTCACCACAGGTAATCTGATGTAAAATGTCAGGCAGGTACTGTGTTAGTTATCCACATATTCTGTCTTCAAGGTTTTAGTCTTACCTTCTCAGCACACGTCTAAACATGGTGTTCTGGAAGCAGATAGAACAGAGGGCAGTCCTGCAGATGGAACTGTTAGGAGCAAAGGTGAATATCTGCATGAGGAAATTGCTTCAACTTGATAAGAAACAGACACCTACAACACCCCTGTCATACTGCAATGATTCTTGCCTTAGCAGGGCCATAACAAACTGGAACTTGTTGTTTCCCCATCTTGCCTAGCCTTGGAGTCCCTGTTTCCAAAAACAGCACAGTGTCTTCCCCAGACCATTGTCATGACAAGAGACCTGCTTCTCCTGCAAGGGCACGAGTTCTCAGCTCTGCTGCGAGGAACTCCTTTCCCGCCCTGCTCAGTAAAACTGGCTTCCAGTAGACTCCTGAAGAAACCTCATGGGTCTATTCCCTATGGACTAATAAGAGGACAGGGCTTCTTCAAGATTTGGCCTTGAATGAACTTTAAATTTGCATTTGCGGAGGGGTGCTTGAACTCTGGGCCAGTGGGCTGTCCCTAGCTTTATCAACTCAATGCTAGTGCTCTACCACTTGAGCCACAGTGCCGCTTCTGGTTTTCCTGTGGCTAGTTGGAGATAAGAGTCTCACTGACATTCCTACCTGGGCTGGCTTTGAACCTAGATCCTCAGATCTCAGCCTCCTGAATAGGTAGGATGACAGGTGTGAGCCAGTGGTGTACAGCTGATTTTTAGATTTCTACATGATAGCCCAAATGTTTGCAGATTTTCTGATGCTTAACAAATTCTTTTTTCTTTTGGTACATAACGAGGCTTGAACTGAGGGCTTTGGCACTGTCCTTGAGCTCTTTTGCTGCAAGGCTCTTGCTCTACCAACGTGAACCACTGCCCAATTTGGAGGTATTCAGTAATTTAATGGAGATAAGTCTCATGGACTATCCTGCCTGGGATGTCTTTGAACCTCTATCCTCATATCTCAGCTTCTTAAGCTAGGATTATGGGCTACGAATGTGGCTTGGCGGTAGAGTGCTTGCCTAGCATGCACAAAGCCCTGGGGTCTATCCTTCAGCACCACATAAACAGAAAAAGCCAGAAATGGCTCTGTGGCTCAAAAGGTATAGTGTTAGGCTTGAGCACAAAGAAGTTTAAGGACAGTACTTAGGCCCTGAGTTCAAGCCCCAGGACCAGGGTAATAAATGAGGAAGCTAGGATTACAAGTGTGAGTCACTGGCACCCAACTCAAAATTTATCCCTTTCACGTGATTGTTGTCTCCAACTCAAGTGAATTTATTATACTGCAGCTGAAACCAGGGACTTCTAATAGAGTATCTGTAATTCAGAAGAACGTTTATTTATTTTACTTATTTTTTGCCAGGCCTGAGCCTTGGACTCAGGGCCTGAGCACTGTCCCTGGCATCTTTTTGCTCAAGGCTAGCACTCTACCTCTTGAGCCACAGAGCCACTTCTTGCCTTGTTCCGTATATGTGGTGCTGGGGAATGGAACCCAGGGCTTCAAGTATAGGAGGCAAGCACTCTTGCCACTAGGCCATATTCCCAGCACCTCAGAAGAACATTTAAGAAGACCCAGACAAAGTCAGCTTCTGGGAAAGGTACTTGGATACATCCAGTCAACTTTTGTAAATTGAGGGGTCCTGTTCATCTGCCCACAGGGAGCATGGATTGTTCTGTCCCAGTCTAGTGCACAACCCAGTGAAGTGGCAGCTTGCTGAGTGAGTCTGAGGAGTACTTGAGGACGACTCCCCGTCACCTCCTGAGAGTCAGAGTTTTAGAGAATATGAGCTTTAGCTAAGAACGGAGAGCCCAGCTGCCACTCCAAACTCACTAACTCCTCCAATGCCACATTGAGAGATTGCTGGCCACTCCTCCCGAGACATCCCCCCCTCTGCCCCCACCTCACCCCCTTGATCTCTTCCCTTCTCTACCACCAGACACTATGTGTTCATCAGCGAGGCACCCACTGCTAATGGCTTTCCTCCTTTTGTAAACCCTTTTTACCTTGGTGTTGATTTACATCACTGTAATAAAAATTCAGGACACAGACAGTTAAGGCGACAAAGGATTTATTTTGATTCATTATTTCAAAGGATTCTGTTCTCCGTTCCTGAGACCCATGCACTGGACACAACATGAGCACAGTGGGAAAATGGAGCAGAGAATTACCACACTTCCTAGCAGGCAGGAAGAAGGCTGAGGGAGACACTGAAAATATCAGAGAAGGGAAGGAGGAGATCAGAGGGAGGAGGAGGATGGGAGGGTGGAAGGAGAGCAGAAGAGATTCCTGGGAGAGCCTTCAAGGACATACCACAAATGACCTGTTTCCTCCACCCAGAAGTCTACAAGTGTTCCACAACAGCCCAGTCCTGGGGACAAAGTTTTTTTTTTTTTCCAGTCCTGGGCCTTGGACTCAGGGCCTGAGCACTATCCCTGGCTTCCTTTTGCTCAAGGCTACCACTCTGCCACTTGAGCCACAGCACCACTTCTGGCCATTTTTTGTATATGTGGTGCTGGGGAATCAAAACAAGGGCTTCATGTATACGAGGCAAGCGCTCTTGCCACTAGGCCATATCCCCATCCCCGGGGACAAAGTTTTAAAAGCAGAAGTATACTGGGAATATTACACTATCAAAACACAAAAACATGAATATATTGTATTAAACAAGTTAAAAATACACTACATATGCAGGCACATGTGAAATGTTTTTGAAAATGCTCGGTATCTTGACATTTCATCATTTATTTCCAATTTTAAAAATATCTGTATATCTTACAGCAAACTATAATGGTATTTAATATACTTTCTAAGCACCATCTGTTACTTTTAAAGATATGCTCATCAGTAACCTTAATATAGGTAATTTGAGAAGTTATATAGAGAAGTGTTATGCCAAGTCGCGAGAACACCAAGAAGACCACCGAGACCCAGACATTCCAAAATGCAAAAAGAAGGCAAGGCTTTATTCAGGTGAGCTGCAACTCAGGCCTCGTCCTACCCACAGACACAGCAGAGGTTAGGAGGAAGCCCCTACCTGCGATTGCACAGAGCTTATAAAGGCAAAAAAAAAGTTACAGCAATCAGGTGTTCAAGCAAGCAAGATTAGGACACAGGTACAAATCTGATTGGCTCAGGGCTCGAGGCATTCTGGGGTCGGTTAGAGTTCTTGACCGGCTGGACCCGAATAAGCTTGTCCTGGGTTTGCTCATAGTTTAAACAGACAACAAAATAGGGGCTGCCTGAAAATGGGGTTTGATTTAACCCTTGAGAAGCACACTTTTTCCACATTATTGAAAATATGACACCAGTGACCACTTACATAAAATCAGAAAACTCTTTCATAAGGAGCTTCTCATTTTTTTTTCTTTTCTTCTGTTGATTCCTTGGGCTTGAGTTCAGGGTCTGTTTGTGTGTTGTGTGCCTGAGCTTCTTTACTCAAGGCTCGCACTCTACCCCTTGAGCCATCATTTCCAAAGGTGACTTTGGGGCAGTCAGTAAGAGTCACATAGACTTCCTGCCTGGGCTAGCTTCAAAAAATTATCTTCTGTTCTCAGCCTCCTGAAAAGCTGGGATTACATATCTGAGACACTCGAGCCAGGCACTTTTGATGTAAATGATATATGTTTCCATAGATTTTATGTAAGGTATCTCAAGGCTGTCATGATGATTTGACTTAAAGGAGCTCCCACCATTACTCTGCCCAAAGGAGATGTTTAAGTACAAACATCAGGAGTATTTTGATGGCCTGACCAACAGACATGGTAACACCCAAATACTGAGGAGGACCGAGGAGCCCCCAATGCCTTAGGCTGCATACCCAGGCACTCACGTTTGACGTATTCATGCCATTCCCAGACACTTGGGAAGAAGACAAAACCCTGTGCTGTGTTTCTCAGCACACTTGGGGATTTCTGCTGATGTGAAGAAGTTGGAAATTATGTCAGTGGAAAGGATATTGAAGGAAGGGATGGCCCAAAGTATGGGCTCAATATCTTCTCACCTATCAAGGAGTTCAGATCCAATGTTCTGGTTTAAACTTCATGATAAAAAGTAGAACAAAATAAATGTCAGATCTTCTCAAACTAGTCTTTCAATTATTTGAAATCTGTATTCCTAATTCTATCTGCAAATTAGGTTCTGTCTGGTTGACCTTTAGTTTGGATTGCATGTCATCCAAATCTACATGTGATGATTCCTCTTATTAATTGTATGCAATCTCACAATTGTACATATATATTCATACATACCTATATATTGTTTAAAGATACTTTGACATCCAATAAATCAGAAATGACTCCACTTTCTTTTTAAGATCAAGCTTCCTCAGTGAATCTTACTGTTTAAAAAGACATCGTTGTTCACTCAGAGATTTTTATCACTCATGACACTAAATATCCTATACAATAGGGAACATTCCATTTACCAAAAACTTGGCTGTTAAACAAAAAATTTATCAACTATAAAAGTCAATCATTCATTTACATGGAATACTTAAGAGTTTTCAGAAGTTGTCACTAGAGTGTGTTTTGCATGCCATACCTGTTGCTTAGATGAATATTTGTTCACAAAATTAAAGACAAATGAGGTATGTCAAGTGACTTGCTCTCCTATTACTTACAAATCGATTGTACCCCAGTGCTGGTGGCTCATGCCTGTAATCCTAGCAACTCAGAAGGCTAATTATCTAAGGATCAAAATTGAAAGCCAGCCGGACCAGGTAAGTTCTCGAGTTAAACTAGAAAGCGGAAATTGAGGCTGTGGCTAAAAGTGGTAGAGTGCTAGCCTAGAGAAAAAAAGAGCAAAAGGATAGTTGACAGCCCTCACACCAAGTTCAAGCCATAAGACCAACAAAGAACCAAAACACAACATTTCTCCATTAAGTATGGATTAGGAGTTTCCTTCCTGCAAAGGCCTTTAGGGTATTTGAAACTAACATTGTAACTACAGACTGCTACATTCGCTAGAATCCAAGCAGATTACACACATACATCTTTAAATGTGTTTGTGCACAGGGACTGACTAGCCAAGCTGAGTTTGGGTCTCTAGTTGGCTTTTCTCGTTCTCTTTCAACATATTTAAATTTACACTAAAAGTTGAGTCATAGTCATAGTTCTTATGTGGATAATATACGAGCAAGATATAGTACACCACACAGCTATGTTCTTTCCTTTTTTATTCCCACATGACATTAAAGGGCTGAGTATAGACAGAAGGATTTCTCACATGAAAAATGTTCTCATGGATTTTCATCAGTGTGCATCATTTGAGTCTGTATACGAGGAGTAGATCAGTTCACAGCTTTCCCCCAAGTGACACCCACAGTTTCTCTCTGCCGTTTGTTCTTTGAGGAAGCCAACCCTCCATGATGACTGAAGTCTTTCACAGAGCTGTGATGTTCATAGTCTTTCCTGCCCATGGAGAGTCAGGCCTAAAGCCTCTCACAAAGATGGTTTCTGTCTAGTATATGTCCTCTGGTGTTGTCTTAGATGAGTTGGGTGACTGAAGACTTGCCCATACAGATGAGACTCCTGAGTTCTCCCTCCGCGAGGATAGCTCTTACTTTGTAAGGTTACAGGGTATACCAAAACCTTATATACACAGGTTGCATTTGTGTGATTGCTCTCATTTCTTGTCCTGACAAGGTTTAAATGAGATACTGAATGATTTCCTTCCCTGATGACACGCATCATTTTTTTCTCTAGTATTTACTTTCATATGTTGCAAAAGACTGGAGGCTAAACAGAAAACTTTCCCACAGAAGTGACACTCATAAGGCTACTCTCCAGTTCTGTTCCCTCATCTGCAACACGTTAAGATGGCGTAGTAAAGGCTTCCCCAAAGATGTGTCTCTCTAATAGGGCTTCTCTCCAGTGTGTATTCTCTCATGTGCGGCACGACAAGATTGCACAGTGAAGGCTTTCTCACAGAAGTGACACTAATAGGGTTTGTCTCCACTGTGTATTCTCTCATGTTTGGCACACTGAGATGATGTAGTGAAGGGTTTCCCACAGAAGTGACACTGATAAGGTTTCTCTCCAGTGTGTATTCTCTCATGTAAGGAACGAGAAGATGGATCAGTGAAGGCTTTCCCACAGGTGCGACATTCATAGGGCTTCTCTCCAGTGTGTGTTCTCTCGTGTCTGGCACGCTGAGATGGCTGATTGAAGGCTTTCCCACAGGTGCAGCACTCATAGGGCTTCTCTCCAGTGTGTATTCTCTCATGTTTGGCACGTTGAGATGAATCAGTGAAGGCTTTCCCACAGGTGCGACATTCATAGGGTTTCTCTCCAGTGTGTATTCTCTCGTGTCGGGCACGGTGAGATGGGTGATTGAAGGCTTTCCCACAGGTGCGACATTCATAGGGGTTCTCTCCAGTGTGTATTCTCTCATGTTTGGCACGTTGAGATGAATCACTGAAGGCTTTCCCACAGGTGTGACATTCATAGGGTTTCTCTCCAGTGTGTATTCTCTCGTGTCTGGCACGGTGAGATGGCTGAGTGAAGGCTTTCCCACAGGTGCGACATTCATAGGCGTTCTCTCCAGTGTGAGTTCTCTCGTGTGTGGCACGTTGATATGAGTAAGTGAAGGCTTCTCCACAGGTGCGACATTCATAGGGCTTCTCTCCAGTATGTATTCTCTCATGTGAGGAACGAGAATATGGATCAGTGAAGGCTTTCCCACAGGTGCGACACTCATAGGGTTTCTCTCCAGTGTGTGTTCTCTCGTGTCTGGCATGCTGAGATGGCTTATTGAAGGCTTTCCCACAGGTGCGACATTCATAGGGCTTTTCTCCAGTGTGTATTCTCCCATGTGAGGAACGAGAAGATGGCTGAGTGAAGGCTTTCCTACAGGTGTGACATTCATAGGGTTTCTCTCCAGTGTGCACTACGCTATGTTTCTTAACATACCATGGCCATTTGAAGGCTTTAGCACAGATGAGACACTCATGCCGTTTCTCTTCAGTGTGTTTTCTGTTATGTGTCTTAAGGTCACTGGGCCTTTGGGAGGCTTCCCCACTGGGAGGGCATGCCTGTGCTTTCTCTCTGGCATGTGCTCCTTCCTGACATCCAGAAAGAGACGGCTGAGTGACCGCTTCCCACACACAGAGGGGACCTTCATCTGCCCCTCCTCCAGTGGACATGTCCTCCTGCTGCCGGAAGTGACTTGGCTGAATGGAGGGGGTAGTACACTGGTGGCTGTCATCAACTTCCTGGCTAGTGTCTCCTCCATCCTGCCAACTGAGCTCCCTGGGTTGACTGACCACATGCCCCAGGTCACTATCCTCACTCGCTTTGTCTACATCATGTGCAGTCCTATGGTGACTGAACTTTGAAAGAACATAGGCTGTCCTACACAAGCTACAACCATGTGATTTCCCTGCAATGTCAGTTACATTGTGTTTACAGCGTTCATTGCTCTCAACAAAGACTTTAGCACACAGACCACAGTCACACTGTCTGTTTTCTTTGAGAGACTTACTGCATTGTGTAATATCTAATGAATTCTTTATAATGCCATTGTCATTTAGATGATCAATTTCTTTGTGTTCCATGTGCTCAGGAGTACGTGAATATTCATGGTGGTTCTCTCCCCGGTGTAGGCTAACACAGGAGATGGCCTCTGCATCCTTTAGCAAACTCTGTGTCAATGAAGAGCAGTGAGTCTTTGTTACTGTCGAGTCAATCCTGTCCAGTGAGCGTTGCAGATAAAGAGATTTCTGCTGTGGGAAGATGATGAAACATGATCATCAATTTTTCACATTCACCTCTATGGCCATATCTCTACATGAGAATACTAGACTACTTAGCCTAGACATAAAGCATATTATAACTGGGCACTGATAGCTCACGCCTGTAATCCTACCTACCCACATGGATGAGATCTGAGGATCATGATTCAAAGTCAGCCAGTTCCGGAATGTCCATGAGACTCTTAACTCCAATAAACTATTCACTAAAAGATGGAAACAATGCTGTACTTGCAGTGGTAGAGTGCTAACCTTGAGGAAAGAAGCTGAGGGAGAGTACCCAGGAACTGTGTTCAAGCCTCAGGACAAACAAAAACAACAACCAACTTATTTTTTTCTTTCATATCGCCAGCTTGAAAGTGTCAAAGACATGCTCCATGCAGGATGTCAACAACAGAAGAATCAAGTTAATTTCTAGATAGTGGTTTTTTTGTGTGGTTTTTTGTGTGTGTGACAGAGACACAGAGGGAGCGAGAGCCAGAGAGAGACACACAGAGAGAGAAAAAGAAACAGACAGAAAGAGAGAGACAGAGAGAGAGTATATGCATATAGGAAGAGGGAGACATAGACACACACATAGATAGGAAAAATCTTTGGGTTTGGACTATTTTATATTGCATATCTGAGATTAAGTTTGTTATCATTTTTGCTTTTGCTAATCATGGGGCTTCAACTCCCGACCTGGGCACTGTTCTGAGCTTCTTTTGCTGAAGGCTAGTGCTCTACCACTTCAGCCACAGCACCACTTCTGGCTTTTTCTGTTCATATAGTACTGAGAAATCAAAGCCAGGGCTTCATGTATGCTAGGCAAGCACTCTACCACTAAGACCCTGAGATGAAGGTTTTGAAATCCTGTTGTTTTCCTTACAAAATTCAAACTATGTGGAGCTATTATCCAAGCAATTTCCTCAGCTCAACAATGAGGCAGGCACTTGCTTTACCAGCTACTCTTTCCATTGCCAAGTCTTTACTGGTCACAATAGCAGTCGCATCCCTGTAACTTACCACTGACGGGGTCACGTGGACCTTCCTGCTGACTTGTTGTATGTAAAGATGGCCATCTTTGCCATGTGGAAAGGAAATGCCTGTAAGAAATGTTTTAAAGCATACCTGGCATGAAACCAGGAGGAGATTTTTAAAAGCAACTTAATCCCCATTTGAGTAGTCATTCAATGAATCAAAGGAAAGAAAACAATTCTTAGAAAAAGTACCTCCTGTCATATTCACGATCATGAATGATAATTTCTGTCATCATTGCTGCTTCAAATCAGGACTTGTGTGCTGTTGCTGAGATTTCTGCCTCAAGGCTAGTGCTCAACCACTTGAGCCACAGCCCCACTTTCTGCTTTTTTGTGCTGAGTAAGAGAGTCTGCCCAGAGTTCTCCTGTTTGGATGGCATCAAACCACCATCCTCAGATTTCAGCTTTCTTGTGTAGCTATGATTGTAATTAGAAATAGAGTAGCTAAGAGAAGACAATATATCGGTAATCAAGGTAATATATTGAATTTCAGAAATCCCACAGTGGCTTCAAATTAGATTAAGATACTGTTCATGTAACTCCATGTTCACAAGCAATGGGAAAATACAATACATGGTCTAGGGGTGGATTCAGAAGTAATCCCTCAGTTTCTATTTCTGCCTTAACAAAATACAAGCTACTGGGCTGGGGATATGGCCTAGTGGCAAGAGTGCCTGCCTCATATACATGAGGCCCTGGGTTCAATTCCCCAGCACCACATATATAGAAAATAGCCAGAAGTGGCGCTGTGGCTCAAGTGGCAGAATGATAGCCTTGAGCAAAAAGAAGCCAGGGACAGTGCTCAGACCCTGAGTCCAAAGCCCCAGGACTGACAAAAAAAAAAAATAAAAAAAATAAAAAAAAAATATATATATATATAAGCTACCATCAAAAGTACATTCTCAGAGTGAATTCAAGTAGAAATTCCAGTGGAAAGAAGCTGAGTGAATGTATATGTACATATATGTGTTTAATTTTATACATCCACATTGGCAACTATATATGCACACTGGACGGGTCCCGTTACTCACCGATGGACTCCAGCAGACAGGCAACCTCTGACATCACATCGCTCCACAGCTTCCTCTGTGCTGCGTTCATCAGGTCCCACTCTTTGGGGGTGAAGTTCACAGTTACATCTTCAATGTTCAGAGGTTCCTACAATACCCAAGAAAGTTCCCATTTGACAGTGCAACAGGGACAAGTTCAACAGACAAGCCTTGAGATGACGCCAACTGAGGTAGGTAGAGAAGAGACTGGGTATGCCCAGAAAGCAATGGTTCTGGGCTTGGCTATGGCCTAGTGGTTAGAGTGCTTGCCTCATATACATGAAGCCCAGGGTTCGATTGCCCAGCACCACATGTATAGAAAGGGCCAGATATGGCGCTGTGGCTCAAGTGGCAGAGTGAGGAAAGAGAAGCCAGGGACAGTGATCAGGCACTGAGTTCCAGGCTCAGGACTGGCCAAAAAAGAAAAGAAACCACCATTTCTTTAGGGCAACAGCTGGGACCCCTCAGCATGAGTGGCCTCAGCGCTGGCCACACTGCACAACGTTACAAAGGCCTGCAGCCCACACATACAGGGAACACTGTGGGGAAACAGGCCAGAGAGGGAAGAAAGAACAAAAACCATACCAGCAAACCAATCCAGCTCCAATGGAGAGCTGACTTGGGATGCCATGGACACTGGAGACCAGCTAGGAGACAGGACATGGGGAAACAAACATGGAGAGGCAAACAATGGCACCTGAGCTGGCCTGACCCTAAATAGGATCAGGTCTAGGGGTTGGGTCACAGGAAGCTCCCAGAGCCAGGCACTTGACTGACAGGTTCATAACCTATTGGCCAGCAAGCACACCATGAAGCCAAGATGGCAGGTAGTACAATTCACAGTGTGGCCAGTGATGGCGCTAGCCAGATCCGACCTCCCTATTACAATACAAGCCTCTTTATTGGGGTCTATCCAATTTTCCAAATTTTACCCAATGCTTTCCATTTTTTCCTATATTCCACATTTATTTCCACTTTTCTCCTACATGTATACCTTCAGACTGAATTCAGTTCATGAAGTTTCCTAGGGGTAACAACTAGTCATAAAACATCAAGATGGTGATGGAGGCCAGATCTGGCCAGTGAAAGAGGGCAGAAGCTGACTCCATCTCCATTATCTCCGTCAGCCCAGAGCTTCAGAGTTGAGGGTCCTGCCCTGACTTCAGGAAGATTTACCCACTCAATATAAACAACAGTCATTGTCCTCCGCACCAACCCTCAATCCACCCTCCAACTCTAACTAGATGAAAGGTTCATTCAAGCAGATACTATGTAAAAGGTCGTAACTCCACTGGCCACCTGTGTGTGGCGTAGCATACTCTGCCTTGGCCTTTATAACTCTATAAATCGGCAGCTCCAGCACTTCCCAAGTCTGGGTTGTGGCCCTGTCAGGTCAGTTTATTCTTTTTTTTTTTTCGGCCAGTCCTGGGACTTGGACTCAGGGCCTGAGCACTGTCCCTAGCTTCCTTTTTGCTCAAGGCTAGCACTCTACCACTTGAGCCACAGTGCCACTTCTGGCTGTTTTCTGTATATGTGGTGCTGGGGAATCGAACCCAGGGCCTCATGTATACGAGACTAGCTCTCTCGCCTCTAGGCCATATCCCCAACCCCATTATTCTTAATTCCCCAATAAATCCATCTTTTTACTGAAGACTGTCTGTGAGTGGTAGACTAATGAAGGGGCAGGAGACCCCCTCCCTGGGACACTTCCCCCAGTACAAAGGGGTTTAAAATTATATCAAACAAACAACTGCTTGTGACTGAGTTAGAATAAGGCTTTGGGTTTCCCTCAGCAATGCCCAGATCTCCCACTCCAACCTGGGCCACTGGGGAGAGGAATTGAATTTATGCTCGCCGGAGCCCCACCAGAACCACCAGAGAGAGACCCACACCAATGCAAAAGCAAAGGAGTCTTTATTGCAAGCTTGAGCTTGGCCCTCTGTGCACTGGGCAACCTGACCCTAAGAGGCCATGAGCCTAGGGTTATCAGCTGTTTTATACATTTTGGGGAGTTTCCTTCCCGCTAAGGCCCTTAGGGTATTTGAAACTAACATTGTAAGTACAGACTCCTACATTCACTAGAATCCAAGCAGATTACACACATACATCTTTAAATGTGGTTGTGCATAGGGACTGACTAGCCAAACAGAGTTTGGGTCACTAGTTGGCTTTTCTGGTTCTCGTTCATCATATTTAAATTTACACTAAAAGTTGAGTCATAGTCATAGTTCTTATGTGCATAATATAAGAGCAAGATATAGTACCCCATACAGCTATATTCTTTCTTTTTTATATTCCCACATGACATTGAAGGGCTGAGTATAGACAGAAGTATTTCTCACATGAAAAATGTTCTCATGGATTTTCATCAGTGTGCATCATTTGAGTCTGTATACGAGGAGTAGATCAGTTCACAGCTTTCCCCCAAGTGACACCCACGGTTTCTCTCTGCCGTTTTTACTTTGAGGGAGCCAACCTTCCATGATGACTGAAGGCTTTCCCAGAGGTGTGATGTTTATAGTCTTTCTCACCCGCAGATAGTCAGGCCTAAAGCCTCTCACAAAGATGGTTTCTGTCTGTGGATTCTGTCTAGTATATGTCCTCTGGTGTTGTCTTAGATGAGTTGATTGACTGAAGACTTGCCCATACCGAGGAGACCAAGAAAGTTCCCATTTGACAGTGCAACAGGGACAAGTTCAACAGACAAGCCTTGAGATGATGCCAACTCAGGTAGGTAGAGGGGAGAAAGGGTATGCACAGAAATCAACAGTTCTATGGCCTAGTGGCAAAAGTTCTTGCTTCCTTTACATGAAGCCATGGGTTCGATTCCCCAGCACCACATATATAGAAAAGGCCAGAAAAGGGGTGGTGGCTAAAGTGGATCAGTGCTAGCCTTGAGGCAAAAGAAGGTAGGGACAGTGCTCAGGCCCTCAGTTCAAGGCTCAGGAATGGCCAAAAAAAAAAAAAAAAGAAACCAATGGTTCTTCTTGGCATGAGTGGCCTCAGCGGCCTCAGCGATGGCCACACTGTACGGTGCTGTGGAGGGGCGGATGAACAAGGCACACCCCGGAATACTGCATGGCATGTGGAAGAGACGATATGGAATAACCCACATTCCACATGGAATACCTTCCTCTCTAGGCACTGGAACTCGGGTCTTGGGTGCTTACCCTGAGCATGGTTGCTCAAGGCTAGTTTGTGCTCTACCCCTAGAGCCACAGCTCCCCTTCCAGCTTTTCTTGGTGCTTGATGAGAGACAAGAGTCTGGTTGACGGGCTGGGGATATGGCCTAGTGGCAAGAGTGCGCGCCTTGTATACATGAAGCCCTGGGTTCAATTCCCCAGCACCACATATACAGAAAATGGCCAGAAGTGGCGCTGTGGCTCAAGTGGCAGAGTGCTAGCCTTGACCAAAAAAAAAAAGAAGCCAGAGATAGTGCTCAGACCCTGAGACCAAGCCCCAGGACTGGCCAAAAAAAAAAAAAAAAAAAAAGTGTCTGGGCGATTTCTCTGCAGGGCGTTGAGCAACAGTGGCCAGTCCTCAGCCTTTGGAGCCACATGGTTATGACACCTTTAGAATAAAGTTTGTGCAGGTATTGGGCTTTGATCTCATGACCTACATGCTGTCTCAGAGTTTCCTTTGCTAAATCTGAGTGTTCTCCCAACAGAGCTATACTTCCATTTCCCCATTTCTCTTCTTCTCCTTCTCTCACCCACCCCTCCCTCTCTTCCCTCTCCTCCCCCTCCTTCTCTTTCTCCCTCCCTCTCCTCCCTCTCCTTTTCCTTCTCCCTCTCTCTCTCCCTCCTTCTTCTTCTTGGTAAATTAGTGGAGAAATGAATCTCATGGGTTTTCCTGGCCAAGCTGGCTTTGAACTGGGATCTTCAGGTCTCAGCCTCCTGAGTAGATAGAATTACTGCTGTGAGTCACCTATGCTCCATTCTAAGACTTAAATGTTACTAGAAGCAGTCAGCCACTGGTGGTTCATTTTACCCATTCAGGGATAAGGCAGGATCGACTACAGAAAAGGAAGCAGGGTAAAAGGCTGCCAGGAATCAAAAAACTCAAGGTTAAAGCTAGTCCATCAACTTCTCCTAAGATTAAGGGACCAAAGTTAGTCATGGGGAAATGAGGCCGGATAAGTTCAGAAGAATGAGGCCTGGTGAAGGCAACTCAGTAATGTGGTGTTTAGAAACATACAATCACTATCTCAGCTTCAGAGGCACAACAGGATGCATCCCTTCCTGAGAAACACATTTCTCAGCCCCAAAAATAACATTTCTCTGGCAGGATGTATGCCTTCCCGAATAAAACGCTCCCCACAAACTTAAGAAACCCCCAATCAAAATGTAGATAACGGGGGGGCTTTCCTTTTCTCAAAGAAAAGGAACTGCTCCAAGGCAGGATGGGTTCCACCTGCCAAGAGAGCCCCAAACATCCAGAAACTCAAGACATAACACCAACCCCCAACTGTTGGTGATTAGGGCAAAGAGAAAACACCTATCTTGGCATACAGTTGAAGTCACACCCCCTGCCTTTACCATATTAATAGTCTCAACAGCCAAGGAACTGCCTATCTCTGTCTCTCCAAGACAGGACCTGCACTCTTTTAAGAGTGTGCCCTTGCTTTCTGAATTTCTGTCTGCTTTTGGTCTACTGGCTTGCTTACTGCCTGAGTAGAACTCAGCCAAGTTTCCTTATCACTGTGAATTGTCCAGAAATTCTTTTTCTGGGATTGAAGTTAAGGACTCTAAGAGAGGAGTCCCTATGTTAAAAGGAAAATGTCACAGACCGTCTCCTGCATCTGGTGCAAGGAGACAGAGATCTGGGGATCATTGTTCCAAACCAGGCCAGGGAAGGAGAGTCTCAGAGACTCACATCTCCAGTAAGCAGCACAGAAGATAAAAGAGTGGCACTGTGGCTCAAGCACTAGAGCCTTAGCCTTGAGCCACATAACCTCAGTGACAGTGCCTTGGCCCAAAGTTCAAGCCCCAGCACTGTCAAAAAGTAAAGATGAAAACTTCAGAAAACCATTCATAACATTGTTTGCACCTTCAATGCAATGCATGTTTTCCATAACTATACCTAAGAGTATCACTCAATAAAATCTTTCAATGATATTACATGCTTTTTTTTTTTTTTTTCTTTTGCTGGTTCTGGGGCTTCAACGCAGGGCCTTGACACTATGCCAGAGCTTTTCTGTTCCAGGCTAGTGCTCCAACACTTGAGTCACACCTCCAACTTGCAGCTTTTTGCTGGTCAACTGAATAAGAGTCTCCCCAGTTGCCTCACGAGGCTGTCTTCAAAAGTGCCACCCTCAGATCTCAGGCTCCTGAGTAGCTAGGATTGCAAGCAGAGCAGCCCAGGCCCTAATATCCTGTGCAACTGCAGCAAGCAACACAGTAGTCATTCCTTCCTTGAGAACATAAAGCTACACTGTATTATTGAAAGTCCAGAGCAGCTGGAGGAGATCCTTACCTTCTTTAGAATGAAGGAGTTCCCACACAGCATGGGCTCTTCGTGGTGTCATTTCTGGGCACAGATCATGACAGGGTTGGTCAGAATGAGGTTCAAGGGCATTAAGAATGGCAGTTTCTCCAAGGCCAGTCAGGGGAACACTGAGAGCCCAGTGATCACCATTCATTCCTGATAGCATGTCTCATCCTCAGTGTTTATGCAAATTCATGTATTATATAACACTGTCTATCTTCTTGTTCTTTCCATTCTGCTAAGTAGGAAGTGTTTTATAGTATAGTAAATTATTATAGAAGCTACATATTGAAGGATTGAGTCCTGGAGTTTTTAATAGCGCACTTGCAGTCTGCAGGTAGCCGGTTGTTAGAAAGGCCTGCAGCCCACACACACCCTTAACACTGTCAGGAAACAGGAAAGAGAGCAAAGAAAGAACAAAAACCATACCAGCAAACCAATCCAGCTCCCATGGAGAGCTGACTTTGACGCCAGGGAGACTGGAGACCAGCCAGGAGACAGGACGCAGTGAAGCAAACATGGAGACACAAACAATGGCACCTGAGCTGGCCTGACCCTAAATAAAATCAAGTCTGGGGATTGGGTCACAGCAAGCTCCCAGAGCCAGGCACTTGACTAACAGGTTCAGTAACGTATAGGCCAGCAGGCATGCCATGAAGCCAAGATGGCAGATAGTACAATTCACGGTGTGGTCAGTGATGGCTGTAGCCAGATCCCACCTCCCTATTACAAAAGAAGCCTCTTTATTGGGGTCTGTCCAATTTCCAAAATTTTACCTAATGTTTTCATTTTGCCCTATATTCTATATTTATTCCCACTCTTCTCCTAAATGTATACCTTCAAACTGAATTCTGTTCATGAAGTTTCCTAGGGGTAACTACCATTCATCAAACATCAAGATGGTGAGGGAGGCCAGATCTGGAGGTCAGAAGCTGACTCCATCTCCATTATCTCCCTCAGCCCTGAGCTTCAGAGTTGAGGGCCCTGCCCCAACTTCTCAGAAGCTTGGGAAGCTTCCCCCCATCACTGTAAACAATAGAAACTGTCCTCCCTACCCCACCCCCCAATCCACCTGCCAACTCTAACTAGATGGTTCAAGCAGATACTATGTAATAGGTTGTAACTCTACTGGACACCTGCGTGTGGCTTAGCATACTCTATAGGTGTTGTGACCTCATTGGCCAGGTACCTGTGGCAAGATTGTCCACGCGGCCTTCGCCATTATAACTCTATAAAGCAGCAGCTCCAGCACTCCCCAAGTCTGGGCTGTGGTCTTGGCCAGTCAGTTTATTCTTACTTCCCCAATAACTCCATCTTTTTACTGTAGACTGTCTCTGAGTGGTCGACTCTTCGAGGGGTGGGGAGACCCCCTCCCTCGGTCCTTCCCCCATTACAACCTGGTTTAAAGTTACCTCAAACAAACAACTGCTTGTGACTGAGCTACATTAAGGCTTTTGTTTTCCCTCAGCAATGCCCTGATCTCCCAGTTCAACCTGGGCCATTGGGGAGAGGAACTGCTGTTATGCTCAAACACGGAACCCCCAAAGGACCACCAGAGACCCACACATATGCAAAAGCAAAAGGAGTATTCATTGTAAGCTTGAGCTTGGTCCTCCATGCACTTGGCAACCGGACGCTAGAGGCCATGAGCCTAGGGCTTTCAGCTGTTGTATACATTTTTTTTGTGGGGGAGGCAAGGACTTAGCATACACCATACCATCTTTTAACAAATCAACACACACCTCAGGAAAATTATAAAATAATTCTAAAGCATGTTTGGCGAATTTGGTGAAGGGAAATCCGGAAAGGGTCATTGGTCAGATCGAGGGACCGACACTTTTAGAATTGATTGGTTAAGCCATAAGGGTGTAGCCAGGGGGATAGTGCACCATTGCAGGGTTTTAGATACAGGAAACCACACCTGGGTGGGGGAGTTCTGGTGATTGCAAAACTTGTTTTCTTCTCTGCAAGTCACTCATATGGGTATTTATGGTTTTTCTGAAAGCCATCTGCCCCAGGGCATTTTATGGTCTTTCCTAGGTCCTTAGCCACAAAGGGATTTACAGAAGCAAAATTAGTAGTTAGTAACTACAAAATTGTGATTACAATTTTCAGTTTTTCCCCAGGGAACCGCTGAAAGACCAGTCTCTTAGCCTGTGGGAACTCAGTTTGAGGCACCACAGTTAGCACCACACTAACTGAGTTGCACACATCAGCATGATTAATGAGTCGCTGGACATTGGGGAGGGTAGGTGAAGTTTTCCGTTAAAAGTGGTGACTCTTAGAGTCTTTGACTTCAATCACAGAATCAGAACTTCTGTACAAGTCACCATGGTAAGAACTTGGCTGAGCTTTATTGATTGCGCAGGCAAGCAAATGGACAAGCAGACAAACGGATGAACAGAAGGGAAGGGGCACTCTAACAGATTGTGGGGCTGGGCAGAAGAGATGGGGAAACAGATCCTTGGCTGTTAGGAGTATTCGTGTGGCATTCATAATCTGCGAATATGTGCTACTGTCCTTCTGTTTGTCTACTACTTTGCTTACTCCATTAAGCTCTGCTGTGTTTTCTTACCATCCTGCCTTGCCCAGAAATTCTTATTCCACAAAGTCAACAACCCTATGTGAAGAGTCCCTACATTTAAAGAAAACTTCACAAACCCTCACCTGTGACTCGTGACAAGCCTCTTTCCTCGAGGCCACCAAACAGGAAAGGAAGACATTCCCTGTGCTCCTTCCACACACCACTGAATTGCAGGCCAGAGTGCAAGGATCATTTAGTAGTGGGACAATATTCCGATCAGTGACCACTACTTCAGAGTCACTCCTTGGAATTCCAACTCGTGAACAAGTCTTCTTTGTACTTAGTATGATAACGCAGCGGAGCACTGTTGGCTCTAGGCTGTAAGCTGAGCCCATCTGAGCAGCTCAGGAAGCAGAGATCTGAGTATCGGGCCTCAATGGCAGCCCAGGCAGAAATATCTCAAGAGTCTTATCTCTAATGAACCACCAAGGAAATACGAAGTGGGGTTGTGGCTCCTTGTGGTAGAGCACTAGCCTGCAACAAAACAGGCCAAAGACAGTGCTGAGGCCTAGTTCATGTCCTCCCACTGAAAGTAAAAGAAAAAAAGATATAAACACCCGATGCCAAAGTCTCATTTCTTTAAGGAAAGCTTTTGCTACTCACTGGGGACGCCATCATCCCAAGACAGTGCTCCACTAGGCTTTCACTACCAGGCAGTCTCAGTGCCATTCTGAAGGAAGCATGGAGGGAGGAAGAAGCCAGCAGCTACCTCCAACCAAGGATTTCCAGCCCCTGGGAAAGTGAAGTCCTGGCTCCTCCCACATGTGCACCTCCACCCAATCAACAACTCTACAGAGCACTGGGTGAACAGTCACGCCCAAGGCTGTCCTTCAGCCCCCAGAGGCCAGGTCTCTGAAAAGAAGAGACTGGCCCACTGATGAGGTGGGGGGTTGGTCCCAGGAAATTCAGGTCCCAGCCCCAGACTCTGGGGATTCTGGTGGTGCCTACTGAGGGTAAACAACGCTATGTCTTTACATATCCCCTTTAGGTCTAGGCAACCCCCTTCATCTGCAATTGAAAGGATGGCTTGTCTCCCCTCTGGCCCTTGGAAGCTGGGTGGACAACCCTGCTGTAGTTAAGTAAACAGCTGTTTACATTTGATCTTCATCACCTTCAGTAGGACATTTTTATTACCTGGGCTCAGGTCTCTAGGACTGACTTCTTCTTGAAATAGTTGACCATTATATGTGGACACCCCTTTTAGGAGATAATGCATCCTGCCATATATTTAAAAACAGTTGCTTGTCGTAGAGAGGGAATGCACGTTCCACAAGGAGGAGCTGTTTTCCCAAGTATTTCCTCTTCCAGGATACATGTGAACCTTTGGTATGTGAACTGGGCCAGGGTCCTGAATGCAGGGCTTAAGATCTGATCCTGAGAGTCTTTTTCCCAAGGATACCACTCTATCACTGGAGCCAAGGCGCCATTTCTGGTGGGCTTTTTTTTTTCTAAGTAGTTTATTGGAGATAAGAGTCTGGAAGATGTTCCTGCCTGAGCTGGCTTAGGAAATTGATCCTCTGATTTCCGGCTCGTCGGTAGCTAGGATTGTTGTCCTGAGCAGAAAGTGCCTGGTGAGATATCTTAATTAAAACCACCAGGGCAGGCTCATTTCCAGGGCACTTGGACTTCTATTCGGAAGATAATTGCCTGCACCTCTATTATAACTTGTGCTGGGAAACCTGTGTCACGAGGATATTAGAATAAATACAGCAAACTCAACAGACCAGATAAACTTTAATGGACAGTTGAAGAGGGTCATCGTAGCCACAGTGACCTGAGGAGAGTTAGGAGACCTGGCAAACAATTCCAGTCAGGGCTCAAGGGTCTTAAGTAGGGTAGGAGGTGGCCCAAAACAAAAAGTTTCAGGACATGCTTTGCAAGTTTGTGGTTTTGATTTTAGTAACTTACCCAGGCCTGGTTCTGGGAGCCTGCTCTGCAAACTCACTGAGCAAGCCCGGTTTTAACCAGCTGCGGCCTGGGTTGTGAATGCAGGTGCCTTTTACCTGAGAGGAGCAGGTATATGCCTCCACGTTTTTTAGAGTGTAGAGTCCAATCAAATTGTATTACTATACTTACCATAGTGTTATGGGGTTCAGGGATCGATGATCAAAGAGACCACTCAGTCAGATGACAATCGGGGATGTAAAGAATTTTGGTGAGAGAGAAAGTCCAGGCAGGGTCAAGGCTGGGACCTCAAGATGGAGCCCAGAGCCATGTCAGAAGGTTGCCTATAAGCCCCCAAACCACAGGAATTTCCCCTTTATTCTAACTATCGGAATCAGTCACACAGGTTAGGGTGTCTTGACCTTTACTGGAAATCACCTGACCATCAGGTGATAAAACAGGATGCAACTCTGCAAGGGGGTGGGGAACAGGGGAAGAGGAAGAGGAAGGCTCACCGATAGATGTGGACAATACCTAACAAAGCAAAACAAGTTCAAAACAAGTTTGATAAATAGAGCTCAGGCCAGATTACATTATACGATATCAGTCATATTTGTTCAAAGCTAGTGCCAGTCGACAGTCATTCATTGGCATTTACATCATTTCTAAAGCACTTTCAAAATTTCAATGCTATATACCAAATACCCAGGTGGGCTTCCAACCCACAACAGTAGTCAGCAGCACTCAGTCTATCGGGCTAGGAGTCTTATTTAGATGTGCTCAGCATAAGTTCACCTCCACACGTACCACACACAGGTGATAGCAACAGACTTACAGAACTGGAAGTGGCAGTTACTGATCACAACTAGCAATTCCAGTAAAACTCTGGCGAATAAAGCAATGAAACATTAAGGCAATCATTAAAGCAATAAAAATCCTCTTTAATTGTTGGTTCTGGGTGTAACTGGTACTTACTAAGGACCCAGCTAACTTCTTTAAAACATGCAAATGGGTGTAACTATCAGGCTGGATCTCTCTCCTTCCTTTCTTTTGCAAGCTCCAGCAGCTCCAGGCCCAGCTGCTTGGGGCTCCTGTTATTCCACTCAGGTTTGCCCCTCCCTAGGTCAAGTACTTTGTCTAAGCCTGCTGTTTCTAGGGACCCTACAAAGGAGGCTCCCCTATGCCTTTTACTTGTTTTCAGCAAGTTGACCAAAGACCTGAAAGGACACCCACAGAGGCATCAGCTCTGGGCTCTCACCACAGGAGGGGCCCAAGCCAATTCCTCTGGATTCTCCTCCTAGCTGTCTTTTGCCTAACCTGGAATCTCTAAACTCTGTGACCTCAAGCCTCCTAAGCTCATGTGTGTAAGGTCCATCCTGGGAGGCTCCATGCAGATGCCCCCACCGGTTTAATTCTGTGCCCTGGACCTGAGTTAACCTAGGTAACTGAGACACCTGGGAGCAGCTACCTCTGCCATCTCTGAGGTCACATCCAATCCACCTGGCCAGATCTCCAGCCTTTCCCTATATAATCTAGCTAACAGCAGCCTCCCTTCCCCTCCCCACCCCCACTACCTTTTCCTTTTTGCTCTATTTTCTTTTCTCTGCTTCCTTCTCCTCTGTCTCCCCATGCCTCCATCTTGTGTGGGCTGGCAGTTTGCTCTTCCACAACCCCCACCAAATTTCTTTCTACTGGACCATGTGGTAGGTTTCCCTCCTGGCCAACCGTCCAATATGCTCATGTCATCAAATCTGGCCTCAGTATTTCCTGAACAATGAGTCCAGTTGTCTCCATCAAGGGACACTGGATCCCGAAATCTTGAGGGACCGACACGTGTCCTGCAGGTGCTTGGTGTAATAGGGAGGTCAGATCTGGCCAGTGCCATCAGTAACTGTGGAGAAATTTCAGGCTGATTCCAGCTCAGATTAGAGCAGAAGCCAACTCCAACTCCACTAAACTCTCCCCACCCCATCCATGGATGCTCCCCTTTATTATGATAAGTTATGTAAATTGACCACCTGAGGCCTGGGAGCTTCAAGGGAACCTGTGCCCTCCCATGGGTAAGCATGTCCACCTGATGTCAAATCCTTGTGCCTTCCAGAGTGGGTGTATCCACCAGATTTCAAATCTATGTGCCAATTCTAAGGAATGACAGGTTGGTCCAAATAGATACTATGAGACAGACTGTAACTCTATTGGCCACTTGCGTGTGGCCTAACATGCTATGGATGTGTTGTATCCTCATTGGCCACCTGCGTGTGGCAAGTTTGACTGTGATGTTTGCCTTATAACCAGTCTGGGAGGCCACACGAGCGTGGTTCCAGGTCACGAGTCTGGGCTGCACATGTGCGGGCGGCTTCAGCTCCTGAGTCTGGGTCCTGATCCTGCACGCGTGGTCGGCAGTTTTGGCTCCTGAGTCTGGGCAGCGACCAAGGCCGGTTGCTTGACCTTTTGTTCACTTTTTACTTCCCCTATAAATCTGTCTTTTTGTCATCTTGCAGCTGGAGACTGTGTGGTGGATGTAATAGGGAGGCCAGATCTGCCCAGTTCCATCAATAACTGTGGAGAAATTTCAGGCTGACTCCAGCTCAGATTAGAGCTGAAGCCAACTCCAACTCTACTAAACTCTCCCTCACCCCAACCAGGGATGCTCCTCTTTATTTTGATAAGTTATGTAAATTGACCACCTGGGGCCTGGGAGCTTCAAGAGAACCTGCTATGAGTAGGCATAGAATAATAGGTGATTTCAAATAGATATTATGAGACAGACTGTACCTCTATTGGCCACCTGTGTGCGGCCTAGCATGCTCTGTAAGTGTTGTATCTTCATTGGTTATCTGCGTGTGACAAGTTTGTCTGTGATGTTTGCCTTACGGACACGCGATCCCAGCTCCCGAGTCTGGGCCCTGATTCTGCACTGGTCGGCAGTTTCGGCTCCCGAGTACAGACTGCGACCAAGGCCAGTCGGTTCACTTTTTATTCACTTTTCACTTACCCAATAAAACTGTCTTTTTGTCACCTTGTAACTAGAGACTGTATGGTGGACTCTTGGGGGAACCAGGAATCCCCTCCCTTGTGGGGGGACCCCGTTTCATTGTAGCGAACCCCCACTCTATTTCAGTAGACTCTTGGGAGTAGACTCTTGGGTCCCTCTCCCTTGGGAGGGGCCGGGTCATTGTAGAAAACCCCCATTCTACTTCATACTGGTGCATAGATTTGATGTCAGGTGGATACACCCACTTCGGATGGCCCATGGATTTGAGGACAGGTGCATATGCCTACCCTTGGGAGGACACAGGTTCCCTTGAAAGCTGGAGTCCTCTAGGGGTCAATTTACATAACTTATCATAATAAAGGGGAGCTTCCCTCAATTGGGTGGGGGAGAGCTTAGTGGAAATGGAGTTGGCTTCTGCTCTAATCTGAGCTGGAGTCAGCCTCAAGTCCCTCCACAGTTAATGATGACGCGGGCCAGATCTGACCTCCCAATTACACTCAAGTAGATGGGCTCCCCAACTTAGGTCCCTTCTCCTTTCCCACTCTGACTTGCTCTGCTCTCCTAGCTCTCCTGCATACCTTGTACCTGCTGAACTGCTGGACTATTACTGGACCAGGATGAGGACACCAACCTGAACCCTTAGAGGTGGGGTCGGGGGATGGTGGGGTGGGGTGGGGGAATAGCTAAAATCCCTCCCCCTCCTTGAGCCCCGGCCTCAGCGAAGACAATACCCACCACGCCAAGCTCCTCCTCCTCCCTACAACCCTCCTTCTCTTTCCCCTCCCCCTCTAGCCCTCTCACTCACACAGTCTCTTTCAGCTGCCTATTCTGTTACTTGCTCTTGTGCTCACCAGAGCTGTTCCCCATTGGCTCTTCTCTTCCCCTCAGGCCCCCTTGTTCTTACTAAGGACCAGACTGGTGTCCCCAATTCCCGTAAACACTACCACCGACTCAGAAAAGCAAGGTGAGGAGCCTTTACTATCTCAAGACCACACTGCACAGGGCAGGCAGCAGAGTGCAAGGCCAGCCTTCTTTCAGCAGAGCTTAGACAGGAAAAACCACATGTGGTGCGTTACACGGAAGCCAGTGGATTTACAGAAGCAGTGCCAGTAGTCAGTAGGAAAAGAAAACAATGAAATTGATTAGGGCCCCTCCTAATAAAAGTGGTTACACATAAGGAACGCAAACAATGTAGGGGAACAAGAAGGGACAATCAGGACCACGGTTATCTCTGGGGAGTCATCTCCAATTAACCACCAGGACACAGAAGTGGAGCTGTGGCTTAAAGTTGTAGAATACTAGCATTGGTCTCTTTAGCTCAGCGATGGCGATGAGGCCCTGAGCTTTAGATCCATGACCTCCAAGGGGCAAAAAAACCCTAAATATTTATCCTTAAGAAATATCTAAGTATTACCTAAGTATTCTGCTCAAAACAACCATTTAATACATAAGGGTCGATGTGGCAAACTTTGGGGCTGGTACTCCTTTACAAGGAGAATGTATATTGTCATGGTGAGGTTTAGGACACTGCATTCTTCTACAGAATAACATGAGCCCCGCAGTGGGAACACTGAGGCTCTGTGGACAACCTTCTTGTTCCTGACGGGGTCTCGGGTCCCGAGCTCCATTTCACCTACTCCTGCTGTGGGCACACCCTATTACTCATTAACATTGCCTCTGTCTCCACCTCCTCATACTTCAGACTCAAATCCTCATTCACTGAAGTGCCATCAAATTGCATGCTGCTCAAACAGAACAGAGCTCCCACTGCGAGCCTGTGCAAGAAAACACTATATAAAAACACTGCTCATTATAACCCAACAGCTTGTAATTTACTGCATAACATTTCACCTACTGCTGAAATGTGTGTAGATTGTGTTTCTACTATACAACGTTGCATGGTCAGAAATATGTGACCACATCTTCCCAAGGCCCTGAGGGTTCAGTCCAGCATGCACTCTCATTTCTTCCCCAAGGCTGTTCAGTACACCTAGAACACATCTGTCCCAGTGTCCCTTAATGAGGTACAGATGGACTCTCTTTGCCCAGGCAAAGACATTCTGCTCATTCTAGAAGGCCACAGATGGAAGCTTTGTCTGCCTCCTGCAAATAAGCTTTTTCTTTCTCCATCCATGAAGCCTGCCATCTTCCTTGTCTTCATTCTCTGCCAAGTTCTACCAGGTAACAACATTGTGTATGGAGGAGCTCAGGTAACAGTGCAGGCCTGGGGCCTGGTAGGATGTCAGGAATGAACAGCTCCTCTCACCTATGCCATGAAAGGCGAAGGGGCTCCCCAGAAATTTGGAAGGTCTTTGACTATGTGGGCTACAGTGCTGTAAATCATAACCACATCCAAGTTCTGTTTGGCTGACTAAATGTTTAAAATGCAGAAGGAATGCATGGATTTGGGTGCAGCTTCTAAGCAAAGAGTGCAGCCCACGGACCAAGAGTGTTGGAGGCAGTGGACTGGGAGCTTCCAGATGATATGAGCCTGGCCTGGAAACGTCCTTCGCCGGTCCTCTCTGCCTGTCTGTACTGGTGTGGCTCCTATGCTAGGGCCCCAGTATGAGTTTGGCACTGAAGTAAAGAGATTTGCAAGCATTGGAAACAGCCCCTGCTTTGTCTAATAACTGGAAGGGGCTCCTGGTGATGATGCCCAGGAGAACAGAGGCACTGCTTCACACCAGTGGGAACATCTTCTCATCTTTTACTAAGAATTCAGAACCTCACATGTTAAGGAAAGAGTAGAAAAGTCATGGGTATTTAAGAGGATAGGAGATCCTTCCTATATCTTTAGGAGCTGCTAATGTACTAGTTTGGGGTAAAACAGACAGGTCTGAAAGTTTACAACAGAAAATGTAATGCGAAGCAAACTACCCCTTGTGAATCCAGAGGTTCTCATTCCATGTGTGCAGCTGTGATCCATCTCCTGTGGCAGAGTAAATAATACTTCAGGCAGGGAAGCAAGGGGCAGCTTTGAGGACATGTCTTATGTTACAAATCCAATAGGAAAAAGAGGCACTGGGTGGGGTGGGGCAGGGAGAATGGAGTGGGAATCTAATGTACATTACAAAATTAGCAAGAATGAGCTGGGAACGTGGCCACCCTAGTGGCAGAGTGCTTGTCTGGCAAGCATGAAGCCCTGGGTGGATTCCTCAGTACCACATACACAGTAGAAGCTGGAAGTGGTGCTGTGGCTCAAGTGGTAGAGTGCTAGCCTTGAGCCAAAGAAGCTCAGGGACAGTGCCCAGGCCCTGAGTTCAAGCCCCAGGTCTGCCAAAAATAAAATAAAATAAAATGAACAAGACTGTGGGGAGGAGAGGGAGGGAAGAGAATGTTGAATGGGGAGACATTGATCAAGATACAGCATATTAATAAATTGCTTTGTTAAGTGGCAACTCCTTAACTACTTAAAGATAATAATAAGGCTGTACTGAAGTATAGAGAGAATAGAGATGCAAAGCCAGTTTGCTTTATCAGAAACTTGTTGAGTATTCACTATATGTTAGAAAGCAAGTGCATCAGGAACAAACCCATATGATGACTTTGATTCCTGTGTCTAGTCACTTTGCTATGCAATCCAGGTAGAAGTCGGCACACTTCTAACACAGAGCTCTCAGAAAGGAAGAGAGAGACTAGCACATGACAGCCAAGCACTGGTGCCTCACCCCTGTAAATCTAGCTGCTCAGGAGGCTGGGATCTGAGGATCCTGGTTCAAAGCCACCCTTAGCAAGAAGTTCTGAGACTCTTATCTCCAATTCAGCATGAGAAAACCAGAAGAGGTTCTGTGACTAAAAGTGGTAGAGCTCTAGCCTTAAGCACCCCAGCTCCACATGTTCAAGCCCTACTACCAACAAAAAGAAAGAGAGAACAGTGGGACAAAGAACAGAGGGAGGGAGGGAGGAAGGGAAGGAAGGAGGGAGGGATGGAGGGATGAGCAACCCCATGATTAAAACAGAAAAACCAGAAGGAACACAAGATTTGAAAGATTAAAACACTAAGCTGAAAAGGTCTTGTAGGTACAGACTTCATAGGAACAATCGTGTTGAAGGTTTCTGAACACTGAGTGTCCTTGAATTTTATTTGTATGTTAATGAGCGTGTTTGTGCACATATGTGTGTTTGCTCATGTGAGAAGCACATTTCTCTTTTTTAAATTTATTTGTTTATTAATTGAACACAACATTTTTTGACAAGGTGTTGTGCAAAAAGTGTACAGAGGGGTCTGGGGATATAGCCTAGTGGCAAGAGTGCCTGCCTCGGATACACGAGGCCCTAGGTTCGATTCCCCAGCACCACATATACAGAAAACGGCCAGAAGTGGCGCTGTGGCTCAAGTGGCAGAGTGCTAGCCTTGAGCGGGAAGAAGCCAGGGACAGTGCTCAGGCCCTGAGTCCAAGGCCCAGGAATGGCCAAAAAAAAAAAAAAAAAAAAGAACATATACAGTAGCCACGTGGCCACGCCCAAGAAGGTTCTCCTAGGGCTTTAAATGTAGTGTCGATATTAGACCATATGTCGACAGTAGTCTTATATGAAAGTACATACCTAGCTTTTGAGCTATTGTATTCCCCTGAGAGGTCAATTTTTGACCTTTATATGTTGAGTACTTGTTTGCTTTTAGTTACATACTGTTGGGTCGCTGCCCCAATCCTGTGGAGAATACTATTTGACAAGCAGTTTTTGGTTTCACAAACTTGGTCTCTACTGTCTCTCCATCTCCCTTTGTTAACAGTCATATATCAGGGAGATCATGCCCCTTTGTTTTCTGTGTTCTAGGCTTGTCTCGCTCAACATTATTTGTTCGAGTTCTGACCATTTCCCTGCGAATAACAATATTTCACCTTTCCTAATCGCTATGTAGTATTCCATTGTGTATAAGGACCATAGTTTTTGGATCCATTCGTCTGTGGAGGGGTATCTGGGTTGTTTCCATATTTTGGCTATTGTGAATTGTGCCACGATAAACATGGAAGTACAAATGTCTTTTTCATATCTTGGGGTTTGCTGTTTAGGATAGATACCTAGGAGTGGAATGGCTGGGTCATAGGGTAGGTCTATATTGAGCTTTTTGAGAAACCTCCATACTATTCTCCAAAGTGGTTGCACTAATTTGCACTCCCACCAAAAATGGAGAAGGGTTCCTCTTTCCCTGCACCCCCTCCAGAAGGAAGAACAGAGGCAGAGCGTGACTGGCAAGCCCAGTTTGGGGATGCAGGAATGGGAAGACACTAGGAAGGCCAGTGTCCAGGATGACAGGATCTTAATGAGATCACAGGAAAGCCTGGGAGCGTGCAGAGGGGAACAGGGAAAGTTGTAAGAGAAGGAACTAGTATAAAGATGAGAATGCAAGCTAGGGCCCTGGCCTTGTCACTGGATGACAAGCTGACCTTAAGGGCCCTTGCTTCCTGACCTCACTGGCAGTTCTTCTGGGGAGAGAAGAGATAGCCTATGATGGTGTTCGAACACTCAACTTTGCTTCAACAGCAGATGTCTATAAGTGATAGTTTGTCTACAACATGTAAAGGACAAGGCTCGCTCCCAAAAAACTCCCAACACGAAGAAATGTTCTCTATATAACCTGAACTGTTGCAATGAGTAATGATAGGATATTTTCACAAAGTCCTGTGATTGGAGGACTCAGTTCCTTCAGCCACAGTAAAACAGCACAAGACATGGGAACGCAGAGTAACAGGAAATTTTCTCTCTAACAGGCTGCAGGATGGAAAATGCCAGTATTGCAGCAATTGTTCCGCAGTCATTTAATGAATTCTTGCTATATTCCAAGGCTTGAAACTGATTATGAGATAAACACACACACACACACACACACATACACACATACACACACACAATTATACATTATCGCTGGGGATGAAACAGCAGATAATAGCAAGCACCAACCCAATCATATTTATACATTGAATATGGAGGAATATGGGTTCCTCAGGAAAATATACTCTCTTCCCATTTCTTTGAAGTATATTGTCCTTTAGAGTTATATTTCAGTTCCAGTTCTGAAAAATACAGCTGTTATAGATGTATTATAGAAATACAGGTATTAAAGATATATGATGAGCTATCATATAAGAGGGGAGGGAGGGTGAAATATATTTCTCTTTCTAAAAACATTATACTCCAAGAAAAAGCAATGATACTATGCAGAACTAGTCGAGAGTAGGGAGTAAGGAAAATGAATAGAATGTAATGTGAGTAAGGAATATGAAGAGAAGGTAACGTAAGGAAAATGCATACAAAGTAACAGGCTGGGAATATGGCCTAATGGGAACAGTGATTGCTTCATATTCACGTGGCCCTGGGTTCGATTCCCCAGCACCACATATATAGAAAGCGGCCAGAAGTGGTGCTGTGGCTCAAGTGGCAGAGTGCTAGCCTTGAGCAAAAAGAAGCCAGGACAGTGCCCAAGCCCTGAGTCCAAGCCCCAGGACTGGCCAAAAAAAAAAAAAAAAAAAAAAAAAAAAAGGCAGACACAGAAATAAACTTCAAGTCTTTGCCTCGAATTGCTTCAAGTTAATTATACCATTATTTCTGCTGGTTAGCAAAAATGGCTTCTAAGAGAAAACACACTCAGTAAGTTTTAAAGGTATGAATATGTAAAATGATACACCAATTCTCTAATGCGACATAAGTTTCATAGAAGATACAAAGTATAAAAAAAGCCACAGTAATAGAAGTTTGGTTCTACCTAGGAGTTCCAGAAAATTGTCCTGAGGAGTGTTATTTACTGTGACCTTTTGAAAGCAAGGACAAAGCACCACAGCACTGCCAGAGATGGGGGTCTACATGCTTGAAGCCCTCCCTTTCAAAATTAGGGAGAAGGGCTGGGAATATGGCCTAGTGGCAAGAGTGCTTGCCTCCTGTTTGATTCCCCAGCACCGCATGTATAGAAAACGGCCAGAAGAGGCGCTGGAGCTCAAGTGGCAGAGGGCTAGCCTTGCACAAAGAGAAGCCAGGGACAGTGCTCAGGCCCTGAGTTCAAGGCCAGGACTGGAAAAACAAACAAACAAACAAAATCAGGTACAAAATATCTGTTTGTAGTCTTTTTCCACAAATGGGAGACAGTGGGAGAAGGTATGAGGAAGACATTTGGGGCTGTCTTCTCCACCCATTCCTTACAGGACTACAGATTATGTGGAGAAGATGTTGAATCACATGCTTTCTTCAAAACTGAGCAACATCTGTTTGGTAAGAACCCAGTACTAACCACCACTGGACCACTCGTTATGGTCCCCATTACCCTGATGATCTGACAGGCTCAGAGCTGGGAATACATCTGGTGATCCTTAGCAGGGCAAACCACCTGGGTTGGAATCTTACTTCTGATCCTCACAAGCTGAACTTTGGGCTGCAATTTTCTCTCTAAATGGGAATGATAATATAACCTTGGTGAAGACTAACAGAGCTGTTGATTACAATAAAGAAGAAGGAAACTAATGTGGTATGGAAAGGAAACTGAAGAAAGGAAGGGACTGAAATGTGAGAGTCAAAAAACAAACAAACAGTGAGTTGCATGTGCTGTGTGAGAAACTCCTCATTGAGCCCTGCTGGGGCACAGTGTGGTGTCAGCCCTGCAGTGGCCACGCATGGCTGTTTGGAAGGGTGATTGACAGGCTGGCTCAGAAGATGTACTTTGCAGAACACCATGGGGAAGACTAGCATGCATTTATTTTTGCTTTGTGTATAAAACTCCACGAATATAGGGCAAAGTGCATGATCTATCATTTATCTGCCTGTAATAGAAAATTTACAGAATTTCCTTTTTCTCCATATCAGACACTAAATTTGGAATTCTTTTTGTCCATCCTGAGGCTTGAACTCTTGGCCTGGGTGCTGCCCCTGAGCTCTTCAGCTCAAGGCTAGTGCTCTACCAATTGAGACACAGACCCTCTCCATGCTTTTGCTGAGTAGTTTGTTGGAGATAAGAGTCTCACAGACTTTCTTCTTCGGGTGGCTTTGAACCATGATCTTTAGATCTCATCCTCCTGAGTAGCTAGGATTACAGGTGTGAGCCACTGGCACCCAGCCAGGAAATATTTTTTGGTCAGATTGTTTATTCAAGTTAGAAAGTATGAAGCCAGCATAATTGCAAGAAATATTTTATTAGTATAACATAATCATAATTATACCTGTTTGCATATAAAATGCATGTTTGATTTTTTGGGAATGAAAAGTTTTTAATTTTTCCTAATTAACTAGTAAAGATATTGTATTTATTTTACTGGAGGTTGGAGCTCAGACCACTCTATTCAGGGAATACATATATTCCTGATCTTTTGATGCCTACGTGAGAGGAATTCTGATGGGAGACTGGTGATACAGCTTTGCTTCCCTTTCTAGTAACTCATAACCAACTGCTTCTTCCACGCAGACAGGGAAGGCGCTTAGAGAAGACTGCGCTGTATGAGAATGGACAGGCACTGTGAAGCAGAATGCCTTAAATTCGAAGTCAGGATCGGGGGCTGCAGATCTGAGCTGACACCCTTCTGCTGTAAGAAAAGAGTGTACTTGAAGAACAAGGCACTTGCTGCAAGAGCAAAACAGAAGATGCTCCACAATGCTGGTCACGCCTGGGAGCAAAGCTCTCTGCATCTTCTCTTGCACGTCAGAAATTTGAGCTGCTTAATGTTATGTTGATCCAGATTTTAATGTTAGATGAAAATATCCTTCCTCAGCCACCAGCTACTACTGGATGGAAATAGTGATTGTATTTGTCTTTGTGTCTCATCTCTCAAGCACATACCTGTTCATTACTTATTGATTGATAACCTGAGAAAAATAGGTAAAAAGGAAGAGGACAGAAGAGTTAGATGGGTATTTGGGCACTGAGTTCTACAGCTGTAGTCCTGGCTTTAAACAGAGGTTTGCCTTCAAAGTTTTCTGCGAAGATTCTGGTGTCTGTGAAAGGAAGAGGTTGACCTACATAACTAACGGACTCTCTGCTAGACACTAACTTGTACTGCTCCAAAAGTAACCCTTCCCTGTCAACCAATCTCTCTTTCTCCCTCAACCTCAAGCTAGGAAATACTTAGAATATTTTCCATGTCCAGTATGATCTATAATGTCAAGTTTCACCAAGAAGGAAAGCCTATCAAATCTCAAGTTGGTTACATAATGAGTAACATGATGTATCCACTCTGGTCACTTGCAGTAAATATGTATCAATTCTTGGCTTACAAGCAGCAGTGCACCCCAAAGTCATAGAGTTCAACCTCCTCACCACAGGTAATCTGATGTAAAATGTCAGGCAGGTACTGTGTTAGTTATCCACATATTCTGTCTTCAAGGTTTTAGTCTTACCTTCTCAGCACACGTCTAAACATGGTGTTCTGGAAGCAGATAGAACAGAGGGCAGTCCTGCAGATGGAACTGTTAGGAGCAAAGGTGAATATCTGCATGAGGAAATTGCTTCAACTTGATAAGAAACAGACACCTACAACACCCCTGTCATACTGCAATGATTCTTGCCTTAGCAGGGCCATAACAAACTGGAACTTGTTGTTTCCCCATCTTGCCTAGCCTTGGAGTCCCTGTTTCCAAAAACAGCACAGTGTCTTCCCCAGACCATTGTCATGACAAGAGACCTGCTTCTCCTGCAAGGGCACGAGTTCTCAGCTCTGCTGCGAGGAACTCCTTTCCCGCCCTGCTCAGTAAAACTGGCTTCCAGTAGACTCCTGAAGAAACCTCATGGGTCTATTCCCTATGGACTAATAAGAGGACAGGGCTTCTTCAAGATTTGGCCTTGAATGAACTTTAAATTTGCATTTGCGGAGGGGTGCTTGAACTCTGGGCCAGTGGGCTGTCCCTAGCTTTATCAACTCAATGCTAGTGCTCTACCACTTGAGCCACAGTGCCGCTTCTGGTTTTCCTGTGGCTAGTTGGAGATAAGAGTCTCACTGACATTCCTACCTGGGCTGGCTTTGAACCTAGATCCTCAGATCTCAGCCTCCTGAATAGGTAGGATGACAGGTGTGAGCCAGTGGTGTACAGCTGATTTTTAGATTTCTACATGATAGCCCAAATGTTTGCAGATTTTCTGATGCTTAACAAATTCTTTTTTCTTTTGGTACATAACGAGGCTTGAACTGAGGGCTTTGGCACTGTCCTTGAGCTCTTTTGCTGCAAGGCTCTTGCTCTACCAACGTGAACCACTGCCCAATTTGGAGGTATTCAGTAATTTAATGGAGATAAGTCTCATGGACTATCCTGCCTGGGATGTCTTTGAACCTCTATCCTCATATCTCAGCTTCTTAAGCTAGGATTATGGGCTACGAATGTGGCTTGGCGGTAGAGTGCTTGCCTAGCATGCACAAAGCCCTGGGGTCTATCCTTCAGCACCACATAAACAGAAAAAGCCAGAAATGGCTCTGTGGCTCAAAAGGTATAGTGTTAGGCTTGAGCACAAAGAAGTTTAAGGACAGTGCTTAGGCCCTGAGTTCAAGCCCCAGGACCAGGGTAATAAATGAGGAAGCTAGGATTACAAGTGTGAGTCACTGGCACCCAACTCAAAATTTATCCCTTTCACGTGATTGTTGTCTCCAACTCAAGTGAATTTATTATACTGCAGCTGAAACCAGGGACTTCTAATAGAGTATCTGTAATTCAGAAGAACGTTTATTTATTTTACTTATTTTTTGCCAGGCCTGAGCCTTGGACTCAGGGCCTGAGCACTGTCCCTGGCATCTTTTTGCTCAAGGCTAGCACTCTACCTCTTGAGCCACAGAGCCACTTCTTGCCTTGTTCCGTATATGTGGTGCTGGGGAATGGAACCCAGGGCTTCAAGTATAGGAGGCAAGCACTCTTGCCACTAGGCCATATTCCCAGCACCTCAGAAGAACATTTAAGAAGACCCAGACAAAGTCAGCTTCTGGGAAAGGTACTTGGATACATCCAGTCAACTTTTGTAAATTGAGGGGTCCTGTTCATCTGCCCACAGGGAGCATGGATTGTTCTGTCCCAGTCTAGTGCACAACCCAGTGAAGTGGCAGCTTGCTGAGTGAGTCTGAGGAGTACTTGAGGACGACTCCCCGTCACCTCCTGAGAGTCAGAGTTTTAGAGAATATGAGCTTTAGCTAAGAACGGAGAGCCCAGCTGCCACTCCAAACTCACTAACTCCTCCAATGCCACATTGAGAGATTGCTGGCCACTCCTCCCGAGACATCCCCCCCTCTGCCCCCACCTCACCCCCTTGATCTCTTCCCTTCTCTACCACCAGACACTATGTGTTCATCAGCGAGGCACCCACTGCTAATGGCTTTCCTCCTTTTGTAAACCCTTTTTACCTTGGTGTTGATTTACATCACTGTAATAAAAATTCAGGACACAGACAGTTAAGGCGACAAAGGATTTATTTTGATTCATTATTTCAAAGGATTCTGTTCTCCGTTCCTGAGACCCATGCACTGGACACAACATGAGCACAGTGGGAAAATGGAGCAGAGAATTACCACACTTCCTAGCAGGCAGGAAGAAGGCTGAGGGAGACACTGAAAATATCAGAGAAGGGAAGGAGGAGATCAGAGGGAGGAGGAGGATGGGAGGGTGGAAGGAGAGCAGAAGAGATTCCTGGGAGAGCCTTCAAGGACATACCACAAATGACCTGTTTCCTCCACCCAGAAGTCTACAAGTGTTCCACAACAGCCCAGTCCTGGGGACAAAGTTTTTTTTTTTTCCAGTCCTGGGCCTTGGACTCAGGGCCTGAGCACTATCCCTGGCTTCCTTTTGCTCAAGGCTACCACTCTGCCACTTGAGCCACAGCACCACTTCTGGCCATTTTTTGTATATGTGGTGCTGGGGAATCAAAACAAGGGCTTCATGTATACGAGGCAAGCGCTCTTGCCACTAGGCCATATCCCCATCCCCGGGGACAAAGTTTTAAATGCAGAAGTATACTGGGAATATTACACTATCAAAACACAAAAACATGAATATATTGTATTAAACAAGTTAAAAATACACTACATATGCAGGCACATGTGAAATGTTTTTGAAAATGCTCGGTATCTTGACATTTCATCATTTATTTCCAATTTTAAAAATATCTGTATATCTTACAGCAAACTATAATGGTATTTAATATACTTTCTAAGCACCATCTGTTACTTTTAAAGATATGCTCATCAGTAACCTTAATATAGGTAATTTGAGAAGTTATATAGAGAAGTGTTATGCCAAGTCGCGAGAACACCAAGAAGACCACCGAGACCCAGACATTCCAAAATGCAAAAAGAAGGCAAGGCTTTATTCAGGTGAGCTGCAACTCAGGCCTCGTCCTACCCACAGACACAGCAGAGGTTAGGAGGAAGCCCCTACCTGCGATTGCACAGAGCTTATAAAGGCAAAAAAAAAGTTACAGCAATCAGGTGTTCAAGCAAGCAAGATTAGGACACAGGTACAAATCTGATTGGCTCAGGGCTCGAGGCATTCTGGGGTCGGTTAGAGTTCTTGACCGGCTGGACCCGAATAAGCTTGTCCTGGGTTTGCTCATAGTTTAAACAGACAACAAAATAGGGGCTGCCTGAAAATGGGGTTTGATTTAACCCTTGAGAAGCACACTTTTTCCACATTATTGAAAATATGACACCAGTGACCACTTACATAAAATCAGAAAACTCTTTCATAAGGAGCTTCTCATTTTTTTTTCTTTTCTTCTGTTGATTCCTTGGGCTTGAGTTCAGGGTCTGTTTGTGTGTTGTGTGCCTGAGCTTCTTTACTCAAGGCTCGCACTCTACCCCTTGAGCCATCATTTCCAAAGGTGACTTTGGGGCAGTCAGTAAGAGTCACATAGACTTCCTGCCTGGGCTAGCTTCAAAAAATTATCTTCTGTTCTCAGCCTCCTGAAAAGCTGGGATTACATATCTGAGACACTCGAGCCAGGCACTTTTGATGTAAATGATATATGTTTCCATAGATTTTATGTAAGGTATCTCAAGGCTGTCATGATGATTTGACTTAAAGGAGCTCCCACCATTACTCTGCCCAAAGGAGATGTTTAAGTACAAACATCAGGAGTATTTTGATGGCCTGACCAACAGACATGGTAACACCCAAATACTGAGGAGGACCGAGGAGCCCCCAATGCCTTAGGCTGCATACCCAGGCACTCACGTTTGACGTATTCATGCCATTCCCAGACACTTGGGAAGAAGACAAAACCCTGTGCTGTGTTTCTCAGCACACTTGGGGATTTCTGCTGATGTGAAGAAGTTGGAAATTATGTCAGTGGAAAGGATATTGAAGGAAGGGATGGCCCAAAGTATGGGCTCAATATCTTCTCACCTATCAAGGAGTTCAGATCCAATGTTCTGGTTTAAACTTCATGATAAAAAGTAGAACAAAATAAATGTCAGATCTTCTCAAACTAGTCTTTCAATTATTTGAAATCTGTATTCCTAATTCTATCTGCAAATTAGGTTCTGTCTGGTTGACCTTTAGTTTGGATTGCATGTCATCCAAATCTACATGTGATGATTCCTCTTATTAATTGTATGCAATCTCACAATTGTACATATATATTCATACATACCTATATATTGTTTAAAGATACTTTGACATCCAATAAATCAGAAATGACTCCACTTTCTTTTTAAGATCAAGCTTCCTCAGTGAATCTTACTGTTTAAAAAGACATCGTTGTTCACTCAGAGATTTTTATCACTCATGACACTAAATATCCTATACAATAGGGAACATTCCATTTACCAAAAACTTGGCTGTTAAACAAAAAATTTATCAACTATAAAAGTCAATCATTCATTTACATGGAATACTTAAGAGTTTTCAGAAGTTGTCACTAGAGTGTGTTTTGCATGCCATACCTGTTGCTTAGATGAATATTTGTTCACAAAATTAAAGACAAATGAGGTATGTCAAGTGACTTGCTCTCCTATTACTTACAAATCGATTGTACCCCAGTGCTGGTGGCTCATGCCTGTAATCCTAGCAACTCAGAAGGCTAATTATCTAAGGATCAAAATTGAAAGCCAGCCGGACCAGGTAAGTTCTCGAGTTAAACTAGAAAGCGGAAATTGAGGCTGTGGCTAAAAGTGGTAGAGTGCTAGCCTAGAGAAAAAAAGAGCAAAAGGATAGTTGACAGCCCTCACACCAAGTTCAAGCCATAAGACCAACAAAGAACCAAAACACAACATTTCTCCATTAAGTATGGATTAGGAGTTTCCTTCCTGCAAAGGCCTTTAGGGTATTTGAAACTAACATTGTAACTACAGACTGCTACATTCGCTAGAATCCAAGCAGATTACACACATACATCTTTAAATGTGTTTGTGCACAGGGACTGACTAGCCAAGCTGAGTTTGGGTCTCTAGTTGGCTTTTCTCGTTCTCTTTCAACATATTTAAATTTACACTAAAAGTTGAGTCATAGTCATAGTTCTTATGTGGATAATATACGAGCAAGATATAGTACACCACACAGCTATGTTCTTTCCTTTTTTATTCCCACATGACATTAAAGGGCTGAGTATAGACAGAAGGATTTCTCACATGAAAAATGTTCTCATGGATTTTCATCAGTGTGCATCATTTGAGTCTGTATACGAGGAGTAGATCAGTTCACAGCTTTCCCCCAAGTGACACCCACAGTTTCTCTCTGCCGTTTGTTCTTTGAGGAAGCCAACCCTCCATGATGACTGAAGTCTTTCACAGAGCTGTGATGTTCATAGTCTTTCCTGCCCATGGAGAGTCAGGCCTAAAGCCTCTCACAAAGATGGTTTCTGTCTAGTATATGTCCTCTGGTGTTGTCTTAGATGAGTTGGGTGACTGAAGACTTGCCCATACAGATGAGACTCCTGAGTTCTCCCTCCGCGAGGATAGCTCTTACTTTGTAAGGTTACAGGGTATACCAAAACCTTATATACACAGGTTGCATTTGTGTGATTGCTCTCATTTCTTGTCCTGACAAGGTTTAAATGAGATACTGAATGATTTCCTTCCCTGATGACACGCATCATTTTTTTCTCTAGTATTTACTTTCATATGTTGCAAAAGACTGGAGGCTAAACAGAAAACTTTCCCACAGAAGTGACACTCATAAGGCTACTCTCCAGTTCTGTTCCCTCATCTGCAACACGTTAAGATGGCGTAGTAAAGGCTTCCCCAAAGATGTGTCTCTCTAATAGGGCTTCTCTCCAGTGTGTATTCTCTCATGTGCGGCACGACAAGATTGCACAGTGAAGGCTTTCTCACAGAAGTGACACTAATAGGGTTTGTCTCCACTGTGTATTCTCTCATGTTTGGCACACTGAGATGATGTAGTGAAGGGTTTCCCACAGAAGTGACACTGATAAGGTTTCTCTCCAGTGTGTATTCTCTCATGTAAGGAACGAGAAGATGGATCAGTGAAGGCTTTCCCACAGGTGCGACATTCATAGGGCTTCTCTCCAGTGTGTGTTCTCTCGTGTCTGGCACGCTGAGATGGCTGATTGAAGGCTTTCCCACAGGTGCAGCACTCATAGGGCTTCTCTCCAGTGTGTATTCTCTCATGTTTGGCACGTTGAGATGAATCAGTGAAGGCTTTCCCACAGGTGCGACATTCATAGGGTTTCTCTCCAGTGTGTATTCTCTCGTGTCGGGCACGGTGAGATGGGTGATTGAAGGCTTTCCCACAGGTGCGACATTCATAGGGGTTCTCTCCAGTGTGTATTCTCTCATGTTTGGCACGTTGAGATGAATCACTGAAGGCTTTCCCACAGGTGTGACATTCATAGGGTTTCTCTCCAGTGTGTATTCTCTCGTGTCTGGCACGGTGAGATGGCTGAGTGAAGGCTTTCCCACAGGTGCGACATTCATAGGCGTTCTCTCCAGTGTGAGTTCTCTCGTGTGTGGCACGTTGATATGAGTAAGTGAAGGCTTCTCCACAGGTGCGACATTCATAGGGCTTCTCTCCAGTATGTATTCTCTCATGTGAGGAACGAGAATATGGATCAGTGAAGGCTTTCCCACAGGTGCGACACTCATAGGGTTTCTCTCCAGTGTGTGTTCTCTCGTGTCTGGCATGCTGAGATGGCTTATTGAAGGCTTTCCCACAGGTGCGACATTCATAGGGCTTTTCTCCAGTGTGTATTCTCCCATGTGAGGAACGAGAAGATGGCTGAGTGAAGGCTTTCCTACAGGTGTGACATTCATAGGGTTTCTCTCCAGTGTGCACTACGCTATGTTTCTTAACATACCATGGCCATTTGAAGGCTTTAGCACAGATGAGACACTCATGCCGTTTCTCTTCAGTGTGTTTTCTGTTATGTGTCTTAAGGTCACTGGGCCTTTGGGAGGCTTCCCCACTGGGAGGGCATGCCTGTGCTTTCTCTCTGGCATGTGCTCCTTCCTGACATCCAGAAAGAGACGGCTGAGTGACCGCTTCCCACACACAGAGGGGACCTTCATCTGCCCCTCCTCCAGTGGACATGTCCTCCTGCTGCCGGAAGTGACTTGGCTGAATGGAGGGGGTAGTACACTGGTGGCTGTCATCAACTTCCTGGCTAGTGTCTCCTCCATCCTGCCAACTGAGCTCCCTGGGTTGACTGACCACATGCCCCAGGTCACTATCCTCACTCGCTTTGTCTACATCATGTGCAGTCCTATGGTGACTGAACTTTGAAAGAACATAGGCTGTCCTACACAAGCTACAACCATGTGATTTCCCTGCAATGTCAGTTACATTGTGTTTACAGCGTTCATTGCTCTCAACAAAGACTTTAGCACACAGACCACAGTCACACTGTCTGTTTTCTTTGAGAGACTTACTGCATTGTGTAATATCTAATGAATTCTTTATAATGCCATTGTCATTTAGATGATCAATTTCTTTGTGTTCCATGTGCTCAGGAGTACGTGAATATTCATGGTGGTTCTCTCCCCGGTGTAGGCTAACACAGGAGATGGCCTCTGCATCCTTTAGCAAACTCTGTGTCAATGAAGAGCAGTGAGTCTTTGTTACTGTCGAGTCAATCCTGTCCAGTGAGCGTTGCAGATAAAGAGATTTCTGCTGTGGGAAGATGATGAAACATGATCATCAATTTTTCACATTCACCTCTATGGCCATATCTCTACATGAGAATACTAGACTACTTAGCCTAGACATAAAGCATATTATAACTGGGCACTGATAGCTCACGCCTGTAATCCTACCTACCCACATGGATGAGATCTGAGGATCATGATTCAAAGTCAGCCAGTTCCGGAATGTCCATGAGACTCTTAACTCCAATAAACTATTCACTAAAAGATGGAAACAATGCTGTACTTGCAGTGGTAGAGTGCTAACCTTGAGGAAAGAAGCTGAGGGAGAGTACCCAGGAACTGTGTTCAAGCCTCAGGACAAACAAAAACAACAACCAACTTATTTTTTTCTTTCATATCGCCAGCTTGAAAGTGTCAAAGACATGCTCCATGCAGGATGTCAACAACAGAAGAATCAAGTTAATTTCTAGATAGTGGTTTTTTTGTGTGGTTTTTTGTGTGTGTGACAGAGACACAGAGGGAGCGAGAGCCAGAGAGAGACACACAGAGAGAGAAAAAGAAACAGACAGAAAGAGAGAGACAGAGAGAGAGTATATGCATATAGGAAGAGGGAGACATAGACACACACATAGATAGGAAAAATCTTTGGGTTTGGACTATTTTATATTGCATATCTGAGATTAAGTTTGTTATCATTTTTGCTTTTGCTAATCATGGGGCTTCAACTCCCGACCTGGGCACTGTTCTGAGCTTCTTTTGCTGAAGGCTAGTGCTCTACCACTTCAGCCACAGCACCACTTCTGGCTTTTTCTGTTCATATAGTACTGAGAAATCAAAGCCAGGGCTTCATGTATGCTAGGCAAGCACTCTACCACTAAGACCCTGAGATGAAGGTTTTGAAATCCTGTTGTTTTCCTTACAAAATTCAAACTATGTGGAGCTATTATCCAAGCAATTTCCTCAGCTCAACAATGAGGCAGGCACTTGCTTTACCAGCTACTCTTTCCATTGCCAAGTCTTTACTGGTCACAATAGCAGTCGCATCCCTGTAACTTACCACTGACGGGGTCACGTGGACCTTCCTGCTGACTTGTTGTATGTAAAGATGGCCATCTTTGCCATGTGGAAAGGAAATGCCTGTAAGAAATGTTTTAAAGCATACCTGGCATGAAACCAGGAGGAGATTTTTAAAAGCAACTTAATCCCCATTTGAGTAGTCATTCAATGAATCAAAGGAAAGAAAACAATTCTTAGAAAAAGTACCTCCTGTCATATTCACGATCATGAATGATAATTTCTGTCATCATTGCTGCTTCAAATCAGGACTTGTGTGCTGTTGCTGAGATTTCTGCCTCAAGGCTAGTGCTCAACCACTTGAGCCACAGCCCCACTTTCTGCTTTTTTGTGCTGAGTAAGAGAGTCTGCCCAGAGTTCTCCTGTTTGGATGGCATCAAACCACCATCCTCAGATTTCAGCTTTCTTGTGTAGCTATGATTGTAATTAGAAATAGAGTAGCTAAGAGAAGACAATATATCGGTAATCAAGGTAATATATTGAATTTCAGAAATCCCACAGTGGCTTCAAATTAGATTAAGATACTGTTCATGTAACTCCATGTTCACAAGCAATGGGAAAATACAATACATGGTCTAGGGGTGGATTCAGAAGTAATCCCTCAGTTTCTATTTCTGCCTTAACAAAATACAAGCTACTGGGCTGGGGATATGGCCTAGTGGCAAGAGTGCCTGCCTCATATACATGAGGCCCTGGGTTCAATTCCCCAGCACCACATATATAGAAAATAGCCAGAAGTGGCGCTGTGGCTCAAGTGGCAGAATGATAGCCTTGAGCAAAAAGAAGCCAGGGACAGTGCTCAGACCCTGAGTCCAAAGCCCCAGGACTGACAAAAAAAAAAAATAAAAAAAATAAAAAAAAAATATATATATATATAAGCTACCATCAAAAGTACATTCTCAGAGTGAATTCAAGTAGAAATTCCAGTGGAAAGAAGCTGAGTGAATGTATATGTACATATATGTGTTTAATTTTATACATCCACATTGGCAACTATATATGCACACTGGACGGGTCCCGTTACTCACCGATGGACTCCAGCAGACAGGCAACCTCTGACATCACATCGCTCCACAGCTTCCTCTGTGCTGCGTTCATCAGGTCCCACTCTTTGGGGGTGAAGTTCACAGTTACATCTTCAATGTTCAGAGGTTCCTACAATACCCAAGAAAGTTCCCATTTGACAGTGCAACAGGGACAAGTTCAACAGACAAGCCTTGAGATGACGCCAACTGAGGTAGGTAGAGAAGAGACTGGGTATGCCCAGAAAGCAATGGTTCTGGGCTTGGCTATGGCCTAGTGGTTAGAGTGCTTGCCTCATATACATGAAGCCCAGGGTTCGATTGCCCAGCACCACATGTATAGAAAGGGCCAGATATGGCGCTGTGGCTCAAGTGGCAGAGTGAGGAAAGAGAAGCCAGGGACAGTGATCAGGCACTGAGTTCCAGGCTCAGGACTGGCCAAAAAAGAAAAGAAACCACCATTTCTTTAGGGCAACAGCTGGGACCCCTCAGCATGAGTGGCCTCAGCGCTGGCCACACTGCACAACGTTACAAAGGCCTGCAGCCCACACATACAGGGAACACTGTGGGGAAACAGGCCAGAGAGGGAAGAAAGAACAAAAACCATACCAGCAAACCAATCCAGCTCCAATGGAGAGCTGACTTGGGATGCCATGGACACTGGAGACCAGCTAGGAGACAGGACATGGGGAAACAAACATGGAGAGGCAAACAATGGCACCTGAGCTGGCCTGACCCTAAATAGGATCAGGTCTAGGGGTTGGGTCACAGGAAGCTCCCAGAGCCAGGCACTTGACTGACAGGTTCATAACCTATTGGCCAGCAAGCACACCATGAAGCCAAGATGGCAGGTAGTACAATTCACAGTGTGGCCAGTGATGGCGCTAGCCAGATCCGACCTCCCTATTACAATACAAGCCTCTTTATTGGGGTCTATCCAATTTTCCAAATTTTACCCAATGCTTTCCATTTTTTCCTATATTCCACATTTATTTCCACTTTTCTCCTACATGTATACCTTCAGACTGAATTCAGTTCATGAAGTTTCCTAGGGGTAACAACTAGTCATAAAACATCAAGATGGTGATGGAGGCCAGATCTGGCCAGTGAAAGAGGGCAGAAGCTGACTCCATCTCCATTATCTCCGTCAGCCCAGAGCTTCAGAGTTGAGGGTCCTGCCCTGACTTCAGGAAGATTTACCCACTCAATATAAACAACAGTCATTGTCCTCCGCACCAACCCTCAATCCACCCTCCAACTCTAACTAGATGAAAGGTTCATTCAAGCAGATACTATGTAAAAGGTCGTAACTCCACTGGCCACCTGTGTGTGGCGTAGCATACTCTGCCTTGGCCTTTATAACTCTATAAATCGGCAGCTCCAGCACTTCCCAAGTCTGGGTTGTGGCCCTGTCAGGTCAGTTTATTCTTTTTTTTTTTCGGCCAGTCCTGGGACTTGGACTCAGGGCCTGAGCACTGTCCCTAGCTTCCTTTTTGCTCAAGGCTAGCACTCTACCACTTGAGCCACAGTGCCACTTCTGGCTGTTTTCTGTATATGTGGTGCTGGGGAATCGAACCCAGGGCCTCATGTATACGAGACTAGCTCTCTCGCCTCTAGGCCATATCCCCAACCCCATTATTCTTAATTCCCCAATAAATCCATCTTTTTACTGAAGACTGTCTGTGAGTGGTAGACTAATGAAGGGGCAGGAGACCCCCTCCCTGGGACACTTCCCCCAGTACAAAGGGGTTTAAAATTATATCAAACAAACAACTGCTTGTGACTGAGTTAGAATAAGGCTTTGGGTTTCCCTCAGCAATGCCCAGATCTCCCACTCCAACCTGGGCCACTGGGGAGAGGAATTGAATTTATGCTCGCCGGAGCCCCACCAGAACCACCAGAGAGAGACCCACACCAATGCAAAAGCAAAGGAGTCTTTATTGCAAGCTTGAGCTTGGCCCTCTGTGCACTGGGCAACCTGACCCTAAGAGGCCATGAGCCTAGGGTTATCAGCTGTTTTATACATTTTGGGGAGTTTCCTTCCCGCTAAGGCCCTTAGGGTATTTGAAACTAACATTGTAAGTACAGACTCCTACATTCACTAGAATCCAAGCAGATTACACACATACATCTTTAAATGTGGTTGTGCATAGGGACTGACTAGCCAAACAGAGTTTGGGTCACTAGTTGGCTTTTCTGGTTCTCGTTCATCATATTTAAATTTACACTAAAAGTTGAGTCATAGTCATAGTTCTTATGTGCATAATATAAGAGCAAGATATAGTACCCCATACAGCTATATTCTTTCTTTTTTATATTCCCACATGACATTGAAGGGCTGAGTATAGACAGAAGTATTTCTCACATGAAAAATGTTCTCATGGATTTTCATCAGTGTGCATCATTTGAGTCTGTATACGAGGAGTAGATCAGTTCACAGCTTTCCCCCAAGTGACACCCACGGTTTCTCTCTGCCGTTTTTACTTTGAGGGAGCCAACCTTCCATGATGACTGAAGGCTTTCCCAGAGGTGTGATGTTTATAGTCTTTCTCACCCGCAGATAGTCAGGCCTAAAGCCTCTCACAAAGATGGTTTCTGTCTGTGGATTCTGTCTAGTATATGTCCTCTGGTGTTGTCTTAGATGAGTTGATTGACTGAAGACTTGCCCATACCGAGGAGACCAAGAAAGTTCCCATTTGACAGTGCAACAGGGACAAGTTCAACAGACAAGCCTTGAGATGATGCCAACTCAGGTAGGTAGAGGGGAGAAAGGGTATGCACAGAAATCAACAGTTCTATGGCCTAGTGGCAAAAGTTCTTGCTTCCTTTACATGAAGCCATGGGTTCGATTCCCCAGCACCACATATATAGAAAAGGCCAGAAAAGGGGTGGTGGCTAAAGTGGATCAGTGCTAGCCTTGAGGCAAAAGAAGGTAGGGACAGTGCTCAGGCCCTCAGTTCAAGGCTCAGGAATGGCCAAAAAAAAAAAAAAAAGAAACCAATGGTTCTTCTTGGCATGAGTGGCCTCAGCGGCCTCAGCGATGGCCACACTGTACGGTGCTGTGGAGGGGCGGATGAACAAGGCACACCCCGGAATACTGCATGGCATGTGGAAGAGACGATATGGAATAACCCACATTCCACATGGAATACCTTCCTCTCTAGGCACTGGAACTCGGGTCTTGGGTGCTTACCCTGAGCATGGTTGCTCAAGGCTAGTTTGTGCTCTACCCCTAGAGCCACAGCTCCCCTTCCAGCTTTTCTTGGTGCTTGATGAGAGACAAGAGTCTGGTTGACGGGCTGGGGATATGGCCTAGTGGCAAGAGTGCGCGCCTTGTATACATGAAGCCCTGGGTTCAATTCCCCAGCACCACATATACAGAAAATGGCCAGAAGTGGCGCTGTGGCTCAAGTGGCAGAGTGCTAGCCTTGACCAAAAAAAAAAAGAAGCCAGAGATAGTGCTCAGACCCTGAGACCAAGCCCCAGGACTGGCCAAAAAAAAAAAAAAAAAAAAAGTGTCTGGGCGATTTCTCTGCAGGGCGTTGAGCAACAGTGGCCAGTCCTCAGCCTTTGGAGCCACATGGTTATGACACCTTTAGAATAAAGTTTGTGCAGGTATTGGGCTTTGATCTCATGACCTACATGCTGTCTCAGAGTTTCCTTTGCTAAATCTGAGTGTTCTCCCAACAGAGCTATACTTCCATTTCCCCATTTCTCTTCTTCTCCTTCTCTCACCCACCCCTCCCTCTCTTCCCTCTCCTCCCCCTCCTTCTCTTTCTCCCTCCCTCTCCTCCCTCTCCTTTTCCTTCTCCCTCTCTCTCTCCCTCCTTCTTCTTCTTGGTAAATTAGTGGAGAAATGAATCTCATGGGTTTTCCTGGCCAAGCTGGCTTTGAACTGGGATCTTCAGGTCTCAGCCTCCTGAGTAGATAGAATTACTGCTGTGAGTCACCTATGCTCCATTCTAAGACTTAAATGTTACTAGAAGCAGTCAGCCACTGGTGGTTCATTTTACCCATTCAGGGATAAGGCAGGATCGACTACAGAAAAGGAAGCAGGGTAAAAGGCTGCCAGGAATCAAAAAACTCAAGGTTAAAGCTAGTCCATCAACTTCTCCTAAGATTAAGGGACCAAAGTTAGTCATGGGGAAATGAGGCCGGATAAGTTCAGAAGAATGAGGCCTGGTGAAGGCAACTCAGTAATGTGGTGTTTAGAAACATACAATCACTATCTCAGCTTCAGAGGCACAACAGGATGCATCCCTTCCTGAGAAACACATTTCTCAGCCCCAAAAATAACATTTCTCTGGCAGGATGTATGCCTTCCCGAATAAAACGCTCCCCACAAACTTAAGAAACCCCCAATCAAAATGTAGACAACGGGGGGGCTTTCCTTTTCTCAAAGAAAAGGAACTGCTCCAAGGCAGGATGGGTTCCACCTGCCAAGAGAGCCCCAAACATCCAGAAACTCAAGACATAACACCAACCCCCAACTGTTGGTGATTAGGGCAAAGAGAAAACACCTATCTTGGCATACAGTTGAAGTCACACCCCCTGCCTTTACCATATTAATAGTCTCAACAGCCAAGGAACTGCCTATCTCTGTCTCTCCAAGACAGGACCTGCACTCTTTTAAGAGTGTGCCCTTGCTTTCTGAATTTCTGTCTGCTTTTGGTCTACTGGCTTGCTTACTGCCTGAGTAGAACTCAGCCAAGTTTCCTTATCACTGTGAATTGTCCAGAAATTCTTTTTCTGGGATTGAAGTTAAGGACTCTAAGAGAGGAGTCCCTATGTTAAAAGGAAAATGTCACAGACCGTCTCCTGCATCTGGTGCAAGGAGACAGAGATCTGGGGATCATTGTTCCAAACCAGGCCAGGGAAGGAGAGTCTCAGAGACTCACATCTCCAGTAAGCAGCACAGAAGATAAAAGAGTGGCACTGTGGCTCAAGCACTAGAGCCTTAGCCTTGAGCCACATAACCTCAGTGACAGTGCCTTGGCCCAAAGTTCAAGCCCCAGCACTGTCAAAAAGTAAAGATGAAAACTTCAGAAAACCATTCATAACATTGTTTGCACCTTCGATGCAATGCATGTTTTCCATAACTATACCTAAGAGTATCACTCAATAAAATCTTTCAATGATATTACATGCTTTTTTTTTTTTTTTTCTTTTGCTGGTTCTGGGGCTTCAACGCAGGGCCTTGACACTATGCCAGAGCTTTTCTGTTCCAGGCTAGTGCTCCAACACTTGAGTCACACCTCCAACTTGCAGCTTTTTGCTGGTCAACTGAATAAGAGTCTCCCCAGTTGCCTCACGAGGCTGTCTTCAAAAGTGCCACCCTCAGATCTCAGGCTCCTGAGTAGCTAGGATTGCAAGCAGAGCAGCCCAGGCCCTAATATCCTGTGCAACTGCAGCAAGCAACACAGTAGTCATTCCTTCCTTGAGAACATAAAGCTACACTGTATTATTGAAAGTCCAGAGCAGCTGGAGGAGATCCTTACCTTCTTTAGAATGAAGGAGTTCCCACACAGCATGGGCTCTTCGTGGTGTCATTTCTGGGCACAGATCATGACAGGGTTGGTCAGAATGAGGTTCAAGGGCATTAAGAATGGCAGTTTCTCCAAGGCCAGTCAGGGGAACACTGAGAGCCCAGTGATCACCATTCATTCCTGATAGCATGTCTCATCCTCAGTGTTTATGCAAATTCATGTATTATATAACACTGTCTATCTTCTTGTTCTTTCCATTCTGCTAAGTAGGAAGTGTTTTATAGTATAGTAAATTATTATAGAAGCTACATATTGAAGGATTGAGTCCTGGAGTTTTTAATAGCGCACTTGCAGTCTGCAGGTAGCCGGTTGTTAGAAAGGCCTGCAGCCCACACACACCCTTAACACTGTCAGGAAACAGGAAAGAGAGCAAAGAAAGAACAAAAACCATACCAGCAAACCAATCCAGCTCCCATGGAGAGCTGACTTTGACGCCAGGGAGACTGGAGACCAGCCAGGAGACAGGACGCAGTGAAGCAAACATGGAGACACAAACAATGGCACCTGAGCTGGCCTGACCCTAAATAAAATCAAGTCTGGGGATTGGGTCACAGCAAGCTCCCAGAGCCAGGCACTTGACTAACAGGTTCAGTAACGTATAGGCCAGCAGGCATGCCATGAAGCCAAGATGGCAGATAGTACAATTCACGGTGTGGTCAGTGATGGCTGTAGCCAGATCCCACCTCCCTATTACAAAAGAAGCCTCTTTATTGGGGTCTGTCCAATTTCCAAAATTTTACCTAATGTTTTCATTTTGCCCTATATTCTATATTTATTCCCACTCTTCTCCTAAATGTATACCTTCAAACTGAATTCTGTTCATGAAGTTTCCTAGGGGTAACTACCATTCATCAAACATCAAGATGGTGAGGGAGGCCAGATCTGGAGGTCAGAAGCTGACTCCATCTCCATTATCTCCCTCAGCCCTGAGCTTCAGAGTTGAGGGCCCTGCCCCAACTTCTCAGAAGCTTGGGAAGCTTCCCCCCATCACTGTAAACAATAGAAACTGTCCTCCCTACCCCACCCCCCAATCCACCTGCCAACTCTAACTAGATGGTTCAAGCAGATACTATGTAATAGGTTGTAACTCTACTGGACACCTGCGTGTGGCTTAGCATACTCTATAGGTGTTGTGACCTCATTGGCCAGGTACCTGTGGCAAGATTGTCCACGCGGCCTTCGCCATTATAACTCTATAAAGCAGCAGCTCCAGCACTCCCCAAGTCTGGGCTGTGGTCTTGGCCAGTCAGTTTATTCTTACTTCCCCAATAACTCCATCTTTTTACTGTAGACTGTCTCTGAGTGGTCGACTCTTCGAGGGGTGGGGAGACCCCCTCCCTCGGTCCTTCCCCCATTACAACCTGGTTTAAAGTTACCTCAAACAAACAACTGCTTGTGACTGAGCTACATTAAGGCTTTTGTTTTCCCTCAGCAATGCCCTGATCTCCCAGTTCAACCTGGGCCATTGGGGAGAGGAACTGCTGTTATGCTCAAACACGGAACCCCCAAAGGACCACCAGAGACCCACACATATGCAAAAGCAAAAGGAGTATTCATTGTAAGCTTGAGCTTGGTCCTCCATGCACTTGGCAACCGGACGCTAGAGGCCATGAGCCTAGGGCTTTCAGCTGTTGTATACATTTTTTTTGTGGGGGAGGCAAGGACTTAGCATACACCATACCATCTTTTAACAAATCAACACACACCTCAGGAAAATTATAAAATAATTCTAAAGCATGTTTGGCGAATTTGGTGAAGGGAAATCCGGAAAGGGTCATTGGTCAGATCGAGGGACCGACACTTTTAGAATTGATTGGTTAAGCCATAAGGGTGTAGCCAGGGGGATAGTGCACCATTGCAGGGTTTTAGATACAGGAAACCACACCTGGGTGGGGGAGTTCTGGTGATTGCAAAACTTGTTTTCTTCTCTGCAAGTCACTCATATGGGTATTTATGGTTTTTCTGAAAGCCATCTGCCCCAGGGCATTTTATGGTCTTTCCTAGGTCCTTAGCCACAAAGGGATTTACAGAAGCAAAATTAGTAGTTAGTAACTACAAAATTGTGATTACAATTTTCAGTTTTTCCCCAGGGAACCGCTGAAAGACCAGTCTCTTAGCCTGTGGGAACTCAGTTTGAGGCACCACAGTTAGCACCACACTAACTGAGTTGCACACATCAGCATGATTAATGAGTCGCTGGACATTGGGGAGGGTAGGTGAAGTTTTCCGTTAAAAGTGGTGACTCTTAGAGTCTTTGACTTCAATCACAGAATCAGAACTTCTGTACAAGTCACCATGGTAAGAACTTGGCTGAGCTTTATTGATTGCGCAGGCAAGCAAATGGACAAGCAGACAAACGGATGAACAGAAGGGAAGGGGCACTCTAACAGATTGTGGGGCTGGGCAGAAGAGATGGGGAAACAGATCCTTGGCTGTTAGGAGTATTCGTGTGGCATTCATAATCTGCGAATATGTGCTACTGTCCTTCTGTTTGTCTACTACTTTGCTTACTCCATTAAGCTCTGCTGTGTTTTCTTACCATCCTGCCTTGCCCAGAAATTCTTATTCCACAAAGTCAACAACCCTATGTGAAGAGTCCCTACATTTAAAGAAAACTTCACAAACCCTCACCTGTGACTCGTGACAAGCCTCTTTCCTCGAGGCCACCAAACAGGAAAGGAAGACATTCCCTGTGCTCCTTCCACACACCACTGAATTGCAGGCCAGAGTGCAAGGATCATTTAGTAGTGGGACAATATTCCGATCAGTGACCACTACTTCAGAGTCACTCCTTGGAATTCCAACTCGTGAACAAGTCTTCTTTGTACTTAGTATGATAACGCAGCGGAGCACTGTTGGCTCTAGGCTGTAAGCTGAGCCCATCTGAGCAGCTCAGGAAGCAGAGATCTGAGTATCGGGCCTCAATGGCAGCCCAGGCAGAAATATCTCAAGAGTCTTATCTCTAATGAACCACCAAGGAAATACGAAGTGGGGTTGTGGCTCCTTGTGGTAGAGCACTAGCCTGCAACAAAACAGGCCAAAGACAGTGCTGAGGCCTAGTTCATGTCCTCCCACTGAAAGTAAAAGAAAAAAAGATATAAACACCCGATGCCAAAGTCTCATTTCTTTAAGGAAAGCTTTTGCTACTCACTGGGGACGCCATCATCCCAAGACAGTGCTCCACTAGGCTTTCACTACCAGGCAGTCTCAGTGCCATTCTGAAGGAAGCATGGAGGGAGGAAGAAGCCAGCAGCTACCTCCAACCAAGGATTTCCAGCCCCTGGGAAAGTGAAGTCCTGGCTCCTCCCACATGTGCACCTCCACCCAATCAACAACTCTACAGAGCACTGGGTGAACAGTCACGCCCAGGGCTGTCCTTCAGCCCCCAGAGGCCAGGTCTCTGAAAAGAAGAGACTGGCCCACTGATGAGGTGGGGGGTTGGTCCCAGGAAATTCAGGTCCCAGCCCCAGACTCTGGGGATTCTGGTGGTGCCTACTGAGGGTAAACAACGCTATGTCTTTACATATCCCCTTTAGGTCTAGGCAACCCCCTTCATCTGCAATTGAAAGGATGGCTTGTCTCCCCTCTGGCCCTTGGAAGCTGGGTGGACAACCCTGCTGTAGTTAAGTAAACAGCTGTTTACATTTGATCTTCATCACCTTCAGTAGGACATTTTTATTACCTGGGCTCAGGTCTCTAGGACTGACTTCTTCTTGAAATAGTTGACCATTATATGTGGACACCCCTTTTAGGAGATAATGCATCCTGCCATATATTTAAAAACAGTTGCTTGTCGTAGAGAGGGAATGCACGTTCCACAAGGAGGAGCTGTTTTCCCAAGTATTTCCTCTTCCAGGATACATGTGAACCTTTGGTATGTGAACTGGGCCAGGGTCCTGAATGCAGGGCTTAAGATCTGATCCTGAGAGTCTTTTTCCCAAGGATACCACTCTATCACTGGAGCCAAGGCGCCATTTCTGGTGGGCTTTTTTTTTTCTAAGTAGTTTATTGGAGATAAGAGTCTGGAAGATGTTCCTGCCTGAGCTGGCTTAGGAAATTGATCCTCTGATTTCCGGCTCGTCGGTAGCTAGGATTGTTGTCCTGAGCAGAAAGTGCCTGGTGAGATATCTTAATTAAAACCACCAGGGCAGGCTCATTTCCAGGGCACTTGGACTTCTATTCGGAAGATAATTGCCTGCACCTCTATTATAACTTGTGCTGGGAAACCTGTGTCACGAGGATATTAGAATAAATACAGCAAACTCAACAGACCAGATAAACTTTAATGGACAGTTGAAGAGGGTCATCGTAGCCACAGTGACCTGAGGAGAGTTAGGAGACCTGGCAAACAATTCCAGGCAGGGCTCAAGGGTCTTAAGTAGGGTAGGAGGTGGCCCAAAACAAAAA
>NW_025959888.1:182504-221470 GCF_023159225.1 Perognathus longimembris pacificus | reverse complement strand
TGCTCCTGTGTGCTCGCGGACTCTCGCCTTTTCCACTTATTTTTATTTTTGATTTATTTTTGATTTATTTTGTCAATTAAAAAAAAAAATTCGCATCGTGCTGTGCTGTTTGTGTTTGCTTGATTGCATTTGCGCGCTCTCGCTTTCTCCACTTTACAATTTTTTTGTTATTATTTATCTATTCCTGAGAGTTTATCTTATTTTTTAATTGTTTATTTTAATGAAGTCGACCAGTTGCCTGCCCTTCCTTCCATTATCCATCACCGAGACAAACTGAACAAAGTTCTGAGGTCGACCTTGTAAAGAGAAGGATTCAGGTCTGTCTGCTGTTTACCTTTGCTCCTGCCCGCACTGCCCTTCTCTCCACATTTATGTGTTTGTTTGTTTGTCTATCTAATCTTTTGGGTTTTTATTTCTAATGAGGTCGACCAGTTGTCTATTTATTATTTTTTTTACTTCGCATCAAGCTGCGCTGCTTGTCTTTGCTCCTGTGTGCTCGCGCACTCTCGCCTTTTCCACTTATTGTTATTTTTGATTTATTTTTGATTTATTTTGTCAATTTTTAAAAAAAATACGCATCGTGCTGTGCTGTTTGTGTTTGCTTGAGTGCATTCGCGCGCTCTCGCTTTCTCCACTTTACAATTTTTTTGTTATTATTTATCTATTACTGAGAGTTTATCTTATTTTTTATTTGTTTATTTAAATGAAGTCGACCAGTTGCCTGCCCTTCCTTCCATTATCCGTCACCGAGACAAACTGAACAAAGTTCTGAGGTCGACCTTGTAAATATAAGGATTCAGGTCTGTCTGCTGTTTACCTTTGCTCCTGCGCGCACTGCCCTTCTCTCCACATTTATGTGTTTGTTTGTTTGTCTATCTAATCTTTTGGGTTTTTATTTCTAATGAGGTCGACCAGTTGTCTATTTATTATTTTTTTTTACTACGCATCAAGCCGCGCTGCTTGTCTTTGCTCCTGTGTTCTCGCGCACTCTCGCCTTTTCCACTTATTTTTATTTTTGATTTATTTTTGATTTATTTTGTCAATTTTTGAAAAAAATACGCATCGTGCTGTGCTGTTTGTGGTTGCTTGAGAGCATTCGCGCGCTCTCGCTTTCTCCACTTTACAATTTTTTTTGTTATTATTTATCTATTCCTGAGAGTTTATCTTATTCTTTATTTGTTTATTTAAATGAAGTCGACCAGTTGCCTGCCCTTCCTTCCATTATCCGTCACCGAGACAAACTGAACAAAGTTCTGAGGTCGACCTTTTAAATATAAGGATTCAGGTCTGTCTGCTGTTTACCTTTGCTCCTGCGCGCACTGCCCTTCTCTCCACATTTATGTGTTTGTTTGTTTGTCTATCTAATCTTTTGGGTTTTTATTTCTAATGAGGTCGACCAGTTGTCTATTTATTATTTTTTTTACTACGCATCAAGCTGCGCTGCTTGTCTTTGCTCCTGTGTGCTCGCGCACTCTCTCCTTTTCCACTTATTTTTATTTTTGATTTATTTTTGATTTATTTTGTCAATTTTAAAAAAAAATACGCATCGTGCTGTGCTGTTTGTGTTTGCTTGAGTGCATTCGCGCGCTCTCGCTTTCTCCAATTTACAATTTTTTTGTTATTATTTATCCATTCCTGAGTTTATCTTATTTTTTATTTGTTTATTTAAATGAAGTCGACCAGTTGCCTGCCCTTCCTTCCATTATCCGTCACCGAGAGAAACTGAACAAAGTTCTGAGGTCGACCTTGTAAAGATAAGGATTCAGGTCTGTCTGCTGTTTACCTTTGCTCCTGCGCGCACTGCCCTTCTCTCCACATTTATGTGTTTGTTTGTTTGTCTATCAAATCTTTTGGGTTTTTTATTCTAATGAGGTCGACCAGTTGTCTATTTATTATTGTTTTTTACTACGCATCAAGCTGCGCTGCTTGTCTTTGCTCCTGTGTGCTCGCGGACTCTCGCCTTTTCCACTTATTTTTATTTTTGATTTATTTTTGATTTATTTTGTCAATTTAAAAAAAAAATTCGCATCGTGCTGTGCTGTTTGTGTTTGCTTGAGTGCATTCGCGCGCTCTCGCTTTCTCCACTTTACAATTTTTTTGTTATTATTTATCTATTCCTGAGAGTTTATCTTATTTTTTATTTTTTTATTTAAATGAAGTCGACCAGTTGCCTGCCCTTCCTTCCATTATCCGTCACCGAGACAAACTTAACAAAGTTCTGAGGTCGACCTTGTAAATATAAGGATTCAGGTCTGTCTGCTGTTTACCTTTGCTCCTGCGCGCACTGCCCTTCTCTCCACATTTATGTGTTTGTTTGTTTGTCTATCTAATCTTTTGGGTTTTTATTTCTAATGAGGTCGACCAGTTGTCTATTTATTATTTTTTTTACTATGCATCAAGCTGCGCTGCTTGTCTTTGCTCCTGTGTGCTCGCGCACTCTCGCCTTTTCCACTTATTTTTATTTTTGATTTATTTTTGATTTATTTTGTCAATTTAAAAAAAAATTTCGCATCGTGCTGTGCTGTTTGTGTTTGCTTGATTGCATTTGCGCGCTCTCGCTTTCTCCACTTTACAATTTTTTTGTTATTATTTATCTATTCCTGAGAGTCTATCTTATTTTTTATTTGTTTATTTTAATGAAGTCGACCAGTTGCCTGCCCTTCCTTCCATTATCCATCACCGAGACAAACTGAACAAAGTTCTGAGGTCGACCTTGTAAAGAGAAGGATTCAGGTCTGTCTGCTGTTTACCTTTGCTCCTGCGCGCACTGCCCTTCTCTCCACATTTATGTGTTTGTTTGTTTGTCTATCTAATCTTTTGGGTTTTTATTTCTAATGAGGTCGACCAGTTGTCTATTTATTATTTTTTTTACTTCGCATCAAGCTGCGCTGCTTGACTTTGCTCCTGTGTGCTCGCGCACTCTCGCCTTTTCCACTTATTTTTATTTTTGATTTATTTTTGATTTATTTTTCAATTTTTAAAAAAAATACGCATCGTGCTGTGCTGTTTGTGGTTGCTTGAGAGCATTCGCGCGCTCTCGCTTTCTCCACTTTACAATTTTTTTTTGTTATTATTTATCTATTCCTGAGAGTTTATCTTATTTTTTATTTGTTTATTTAAATGAAGTCGACCAGTTGCCTGCCCTTCCTTCCATTATCCGTCACCGAGACAAACTGAACAAAGTTCTGAGGTCGACCTTGTAAAGATAAGGATTCAGGTCTGTCTGCTGTTTACCTTTGCTCCTGCGCGCACTGCCCTTCTCTCCACATTTATTTGTTTGTTTGTTTGTCTATCTAATCTTTTGGGTTTTTATTTCTAATGAGGTCGACCAGTTGTCTATTTATTATTTTTTTTACTACGCATCAAGCTGCGCTGCTTGTCTTTGCTCCTGTGTGCTCGCGCACTCTCGCCTTTTCCACTTATTTTTATTTTTGATTTATTTTTGATTTATTTTGTCAACTTTTGAAAAAAATACGCATCGTGCTGTGCTGTTTGTGTTTGCTTGAGTGCATTCGCGCGCTCTCGCTTTCTCCAATTTACAATTTTTTTTGTTATTATTTATCCATTCCTGAGTTTATCTTATTTTTTATTTGTTTATTTAAATGAAGTCGACCAGTTGCCTGCCCTTCCTTCCATTATCCGTCACCGAGACAAACTGAACAAAGTTCTGAGGTCGACCTTGTAAAGATTAGGATTCAGGTCTGTCTGCTGTTTACCTTTGCTCCTGCGCGCACTGCCCTTCTCTCCACATTTATGTGTTTGTTTGTTTGTCTATCTAATCTTTTGGGTTTTTATTTCTAATGAGGTCGACAGGTTGTCTATTTATTATTGTTTTTTACTACGCATCAAGCTGCGCTGCTTGTCTTTGCTCCTGTGTGCTCGCGGACTCTCGCCTTTTCCACTTATTTTTATTTTTGATTTATTTTTGATTTATTTTGTCAATTTAAAAAAAAATTCGCATCGTGCTGTGCTGTTTGTGTTTGCTTGAGTGCATTCGCGCGCTCTCGCTTTCTCCACTTTACAATTTTTTGTTATTATTTATCTATTCCTGAGAGTTTATCTTATTTTTTATTTTTTTATTTAAATGAAGTCGACCAGTTGCCTGCCCTTCCTTCCATTATCCGTCACCGAGACAAACTTAACAAAGTTCTGAGGTCGACCTTGTAAATATAAGGATTCAGGTCTGTCTGCTGTTTACCTTTGCTCCTGCGCGCACTGCCCTTCTCTCCACATTTATGTGTTTGGTTGTTTGTCTATCTAATCTTTTGGGTTTTTATTTCTAATGAGGTCGACCAGTTGTCTATTTATTATTTTTTTTACTACGCATCAAGCTGCGCTGCTTGTCTTTGCTCCTGTGTGCTCGCGCACTCTCAGCCTTTTCCACTTATTTTTATTTTTGATTTATTTTTGATTTATTTTGTCAATTTAAAAAAAAATACGCATCGTGCTGTGCTGTTTGTGTTTGCTTGAGTGCATTCGCGCGCTCTCGCTTTCTCCAATTTACAATTTTTTTGTTATTATTTATCCATTCCTGAGTTTATCTTATTTTTTATTTGTTTATTTAAATGAAGTCGACCAGTTGCCTGCCCTTCCTTCCATTATCCGTCACCGAGACAAACTGAACAAAGTTCTGAGGTCGACCTTGTAAAGATAAGGATTCAGGTCTGTCTGCTGTTTACCTTTGCTCCTGCGCGCACTGCCCTTCTCTCCACATTTATGTGTTTGTTTGTTTGTCTGTCTAATCTTTTGGGTTTTTATTTCTAATGAGGTCGACCAGTTGTCTATTTATTATTGTTTTTTACTACGCATCAAGCTGCGCTGCTTGTCTTTGTTCCTGTGTGCTCGCGCACTCTCGCCATTTTCACTTATTTTTATTTTTGATTTATTTTGTCAATTTAAAAAAAATACGCATCGTGCTGTGCTGTTTGTGTTTGCTTGAGTGCATTTGCGCGCTCTCGCTTTCTCCACTTTACAATTTTTTTGTTATTATTTATCTATTCCTGAGAGTTTATCTTATTTTTTATATGTTTATTTTAATGAATTCGACCAGTTGCCTGCCCTTCCTTCCATTATCCGTCACCGAGACAAACTGAACAAAGTTCTGAGTTCGACCTTGTAAAGAGAAGGATTCAGGTCTGTCTGCTGTTTACCTTTGCTCCTGCCCGCACTGCCCTTCTCTCCACATTTATGTGTTTGTTTGTTTGTCTATCTAATCTTTTGTGTTTTTATTTCTAATGAGGTCGACCAGTTGTTTATTTATTATTTTTTTTACTACGCATCAAGCTGCGCTGCTTGTCTTTGCTCCTGTGTGCTCGCGCACTCTCGCCTTTTCCACTTATTTTTATTTTTGATTTATTTTTGATTTATTTTGTCAATTAAAAAAAATACGCATCGTGCTTGCTGTTTGTGTTTGCTTGAGTGCATTCGCGCGTTCTCGCTTTCTCCACTTAACAATTTTTTTGTTATTATTTATCTATTCCTGAGAGTTTATCTTATTTTTTATTTGTTTATTTAAATGAAGTCGACCAGTTGCCTGCCCTTCCTTCCATTATCCGTCACCGAGACAAACTGAACAAAGTTCTGAGGTCGACCTTGTAAATATAAGGATTCAGGTCTGTCTGCTGTGTTCCTTTGCTCCTGCGCGCACTGCCCTTCTCTCCACATTTATGTGTTTGTTTGTTTGTCTATCTAATCTTTTGGGTTTTTATTTCTAATGAGGTCGACCAGTTGTCTATTTATTATTTTTTTTACTACGCATCAAGCTGGGCTGCTTGTCTTTGCTCCTGTGTGCTCGCGGACTCTCGCCTTTTCCACTTATTTTTATTTTTGATTTATTTTTGATTTATTTTGTCAATTAAAAAAAATACGCATCGTGCTGTGCTGTTTGTGTTTGCTTGAGTGCATTCGTGCGCTCTCGCTTTCTCCACTTTACAGTTTTTTTGTTATTATTTATCTATTCCTGAGAGTTTATCTTATTTTTTATTTGTTTATTTAAATGAAGTCACCAGTTGCCTGCCCTTCCTTCCATTATCCGTCACTGAGACAAACTGAACAAAGTTCTGAGGTCGACCTTGTAAAGATAAGGATTCAGGTCTGTCTGCTGTTTACCTTTTCTCCTGCGCGCACTGCCCTTCTCTCCACATTTATGTGTTTGTTTGTTTGTCTATCTAATCTTTTGGGTTTTTATTTCTAATGAGGTCGACCAGTTGTCTATTTATTATTTTTTTTACTACGCATCAAGCTGGGCTGCTTGTCTTTGCTCCTGTGTGCTCGCGGACTCTCGCCTTTTCCACTTATTTTTATTTTTGATTTATTTTGTCAATTTTTGAAAAAAATACGCATCGTGCTGTGCTGTTTGTGTTTGCTTGAGTGCATTCGCGCGCTCTCGCTTTCTCCACTTTACAATTTTTTTGTTATTATTTATCTATTCCTGAGAGTTTATCTTATTTTTTATTTGTTTATTTAAATGAAATCGACCAGTTGCCTGCCCTTCCTTCCATTATCCGTCACCGAGACAAACTGAACAAAGTTCTGAGGTCGACCTTGTAAAGATAAGGATTCAGGTCTGTCTGCTGTTTACATTTGCTCCTGCGCGCACAGCCCTTCTCTCCACATTTATGTGTTTGTTTGTTTGTCTATTTAATCTTTTGGGTTTTTATTTCTAATGAGGTCGACCAGTTGTCTACTTATTATTTTTTTTACTGCGCGTCAAGCTGCTCTGTTTGTCTTTGCTCCTGTGTGCTCGCGCACTCTCGCCTTTTCCACTTATTTTTATATTTGATTTATTTTTTATTTATTTTGTCAAATTTTGAAAAAAATACGCATCGTGCTGTGCTGTTTGTGTTTACTTGTGTGCATTCGCGCGCTCTCCGCTTTCTCCACTTTGCAATTTTTTTGTTATTATTTATCTATTCCTGAGAGTTTATCTTATTTTTTATTTGTTTATTTAAATGAAGTCGACCAGTTGCCTGCCCTTCCTTCCATTATCCGTCACCGAGACAAACTGAACAAAGTTCTGAGGTCGACCTTGTAAAGATAAGGATTCAGGTCTGTCTGCTGTTTACCTTTGCTCCTGCGCGCACCGCCCTTCTCTCCACATTTATGTGTTTGTTTGTTTGTCTATCTAATCTTTTGGGTTTTTATTTCTAATGAGGTCGACCAGTTGTCTATTTATTATTTTTTTTACTACGCATCAAGCTGCGCTGCTTGTCTTTGCTCCTGTGTGCTCTCGCACTCTCGCCTTTTCCACTTATTTTTATTTTTCATTTATTTTTTATTTATTTTGTCAATTTTAAACAAAAATACGCATCGTGCTGTGCTGTTTGTGTTTGCTTGAGTGCATTCGCGCGCTCTCGCTTTCTCCACTTTACAATTTTTTTGTTATTATTTATCTATTCCTGAGAGTTTATCTTATTTTTTATTTGTTTATTTAAATAAAGTCGACCAGTTGCCTGCCCTTCCTTCCATTATCCGTCACCGAGACAAACTGAACAAAGTTCTGAGGTCGACCTTGTAAATATAAGGATTCAGGTCTGTCTGCTGTTTACCTTTGCTCCTGCGCGCACTGCCCTTCTCTCCACATTTATGTGTTTGTTTGTTTGTCTATCTAATCTTTTGGGTTTTTATTTCTAATGAGGTCGACCAGTTGTCTATTTATTATTTTTTTACTACGCATCAAGCTGGGCTGCTTGTCTTTGCTCCTGTGTGCTCGCGGACTCTCGCCTTTTCCACTTATTTTTATTTTTGATTTATTTTTGATTTATTTTGTCAATTAAAAAAAATACGCATCGTGCTGTGCTGTTTGTGTTTGCTTGAGTGCATTCGCGCGCTCTCGCTTTCTCCACTTTACAATTTTTTTTGTTATTATTTATCTATTCCTGAGAGTTTATCTTATTTTTTATTTGTTTATTTAAATGAAGTCGACCAGTTGCCTGCCCTTCCTTCCACTATCCGTCACCGAGACAAACTGAACAAAGTTCTGAGGTCGACCTTGTAAAGATAAGGATTCAGGTCTGTCTGCTGTTTACCTTTGCTCCTGCGCGCACAGCCCTTCTCTCCACATTTATGTGTTTGTTTGTCTATCTAATATTTTGGGTTTTTATTTCTAATGAGGTCGACCAGTTGTCTATTTATTATTTTGTTTACTACGCATCAAGCTGCGCTGCTTGTCTTTGCTCCTGTGTGCTCGCTCACTCTCGCCTTTTCCACTTATTTTTATTTTTGATTTATTTTTGTTTTATTTTGTCAATGTATAAAAAAATACGCATCGTGCTGTGCTGTTTGTGTTTCCTTGAGTGCATTCGCGTGGTCTCGCTTTCTCCACTTTTCAATTTTTATGTTATTATTTATCTATTCCTGAGAGTTTATCTTATTTTTTATTTGTTTATTTAAATGAAGTCGACCAGTTGCCTGCCCTTCCTTCCATTATCCGTCACGGAGACAAACTGAACAAAGTTCTGAGGTCGACCATGTAAAGATAAGGATTCAGGTCTGTCTGCTGTTTACCTTTGCTCCTGCCCGCACTGCCCTTCTCTCCACATTTATGTGTTTGTTTGTTTGTCTATCTAATCTTTTGTGTTTTTATTTCTAATGAGGTCGACCAGTTGTCTATTTATTAATTTTTTTAGTACGCGTCAAGCTGCGCTGCTTGTCTTTGCTCCTGTGTGCTCGCGCACTCTCGCCTTTTCCACTTATTTTTATTTTTGATTTATTTTTGATATATTTTGTCAATTTAAAAAAAAATACGCATCGTGCTGTGCTGTTTGTGTTTGCTTGAGTGCATTCGCGCCGCTCTCGCTTTCTCCACTTTACAATATTTTTGTTATTATTTATCTATTCCTGATAGTTTATCTTATTTTTTATTTGTTTATTTAAATGAAGTCGACCAGTTGCCTGCCCTTCCTTCCATTATCCGTCACTGAGACAAACTGAACAAAGTTCTGAGGTCGACCTTGTAAAGAGAAGGATTCAGGTCTGTCTGCTGTTTACCTTTGCTCCTGCGCGCACTGCCCTTCTCTCCACATTTATGTGTTTGTTTGTTTGTCTATCTAATCTTTTGGGTTTCTATTTCTAATGAGTTCGACCAGTTGTCTATTTATTATTTTATTTACTACGCATCAAGCTGCGCTCCTTGTCTTTGCTCCTGTGTGCTCGTGCACTCTCGCCTTTTCCACTTATTTTTGATTTATTTTTGATTTATGTTGTCAATTTAAAAAAAAATACGCATCGTGCTGTGCTGTTTGTGTTTGCTTGAGTGCATTCGCGCGCTCTCGCTTTCTCCACTTTAGAATTTTTTTCTTATTATTTATCTATTCCTGAGAGTTTATCTTATTTTTTATTTGTTTATTTAAATGAAGTCGACCAGTTGCCTGCCCTTCCTTCCATTATCCGTCACCGAGACAAACTGAACAAAGTTCTGAGGTCGACCTTGTAAAGATAAGGATTCAGGTCTGTCTGCTGTTTACCTTTGCTCCTGCGCGCACTGCCCTTCTCTCCACATTTATGTGTTTGTTTGTTTGTCTATCTAATCTTTTGGGTTTTTATTTCTAATGAGGTCGACCAGTTGTCTATTTATTATTTTTTTTACTACGCATCAAGCTGCGCTGCTTGTCTTTGCTCCTGTGTGCTCGCGGACTCTCGCCTTTTCCACTTAGTTTTATTTTTGATTTATTTTGTCAATTTAAAAAAAATACGCATCGTGCTGTGCTGTTTGTGTTTGCTTGAGTGCATTGGCGCGCTCTCGCTTTCTCCACTTTACAATTTTTTTGTTATTATTTATCTATTCCTGAGAGATTATCTTATTTTTTATTTGTTTATTTAAATGAAGTCGACCAGTTGCCTGCACTTCCTTCCATTATTCGTCACCGAGACAAACTGAACAAAGTTCTGAGGTCGACCTTGTAAAGAAAAGGATTCAGGTCTGTCTGCTGCTTACCTTTGCTCCTGCGTGCACTGCCCTTCTCTCCACATTTATGTGTTTGTTTGTTTGTCTATCTAATCTTTTGGGTTTTTATTTCTAATGAGGTCGACCAGTTGTCTATTTATTATTTTTTTTACTACGCATCAAGCTGCGCTGCTTGTCTTTGCTCCTGTGTGCTCGCGCACTCTCGCCTTTTCCACTTATTTTTATTTTTGATTTATTTTGTCAATTAAAAAAAAATACGCATCGTGCTGTGCTGTTTGTGTTTGCTTGAGTGCATTCGCGCGCTCTCGCTTTCTCCACTTTACAATTTTTTTGTTATTATTTATCTATTCCTGAGAGTTTATCTTATTTTTTATTTGTTTATTTAAATGAAGTCGACCAGTTGCCTGCCCTTCCTTCCATTATCCGTCACCGAGACAAACTGAACAAAGTTCTGAGGTCGACCTTGTAAAGATAAGGACTCAGGTCTGTCTGCTGTTTACCTTTGCTCCTGCGCGCACTGCCCTTCTCTCCACATTTATGTGTTTGTTTGTTTGTCTATCTAATCTTTTGGGTTTTTATTTCTAATGAGGTCGACCAGTTGTCTATTTATTATTTTTTTTACTACGCATCAAGCTGCGCTGCTTGTCTTTGCTCCTGTGTGCTCGCGCACTCTCGCCTTTTCCACTTATTTTTATTTTTGATTTATTTTGATTTATTTTGTCAATTTAAAAAAAAATACACATCGTGCTGTGCTGTTTGTGTTTGCTTGAGTGCATTCGCGTGCTCTCGCTTTCTCCACTTTACAATTTTTTTGTTATTATTTATCTATTCCTGAGAGTTTATCTTATTTTTTATTTGTTTATTTAAATGAAGTCGACCAGTTTCCTGCCCTTCCTTCCATTATCCGTCACCGAGACAAACTGAACAAAGTTCTGAGGTCGACCTTGTAAAGGTAAGGATTCAGGTCTGTCTGCTGTTTACCTTTGCTCCTGCGCGCACTGCCCTTCTCTCCACATTTATGTGTTGTTTGTTTGTCTATCTAATCTTTAGGGTTTTTACTTCTAATGAGGTCGACCGGTTGTCTATTTATTATTTTTTTTACTACGCATCAAGCTGCGCTGCTTGTCTTTGCTCCTGTGTGCTCGCGCACTCTCGCCTTTTCCACTTAGTTTTATTTTTGATTTATTTTGTCAATTTAAAAAAAAAATACGCATCGTGCTGTGGTGTTTGTGTTTGCTTGAGTGCATTCGCGCGCTCTCGCTTTCTCCACTTTACAATTTTTTTGTTATTATTTATCTATTCCTGAGAGTTTATCTTATTTTTTATTTGTTTATTTAAATGAAGTCGACCAGTTGCCTGCCCTTCCTTCCATTATCCGTCACCGAGACAAACTGAACAAAGTTCTGAGGTCGAACTTGTAAAGATAAGGATTCAGGTCTGTCTGCTGTTTACCTTTGCTCCTGCGCGCACTGCCCTTCTCTCCACATTTATGTGTTTGTTTGTTTGTCTATCTAATCTTTTGGGTTTTTATTTCTAATGAGGTCGACCAGTTGTCTATTTATTATTTTTTTTACTACGCATCAAGCTGCGCTGCTTGTCTTTGCTCCTGTGTGCTCGCGCACTCTCGCCTTTTCCACTTATTTTTATTTTTGATTTATTTTTGATTTATTTTGTCAATTTTAAAAAAAAATACGCATCGTGCTGTGCTGTTTTTGTTTGCTTGAGTGCATTCGCGCGCTCTCGCTTTCTCCACTTTACAATTTTTTGTTATTATTTATCTATTCCTGAGAGATTATCTTATTTTTTATTTGTTTATTTAAATGAAGTCGACCAGTTGCCTGCACTTCCTTCCATTATCCGTCACCGAGACAAACTGAACAAAGTTCTGAGGTCGACCTTGTAAAGAAAAGGATTCAGGTCTGTCTGCTGTTTACCTTTGCTCCTGCGTGCACTGCCCTTCTCTCCACATTTATGTGTTTGTTTGTTTGTCTATCTAATCTTTTGGGTTTTTATTTCTAATGAGGTCGACCAGTTGTCTATTTATTATTTTTTTTACTACGCATCAAGCTGCGCTGCTTGTCTTTGCTCCTGTGTGCTCGCGCACTCTCGCCTTTTCCACTTATTTTTATTTTTGATTTATTTTTGATTTATTTTGTCAATTTAACAAAAATACGCATCGTGCTGTGCTGTTTGTGTTTGCTTGAGTGCATTCGCGTGCTCTCGCTTTCTCCACTTTACAATTTTTTTTGTTATTATTTATTCCTGAGAGTTTATCTTATTTTTTATTTGTTTATTTAAATGAAGTCGACCAGTTGCCTGCCCTTCCTTCCATTATCCGTCACCGAGACAAACTGAACAAAGTTCTGAGGTCGACCTTGTAAAGATAAGGATTCAGGTCTGTCTGCTGTTTACCTTTGCTCCTGCGCGCAGTGCCCTTCTCTCCACATTTAGGTGTTTGTTTGTTTGTCTATCTAATCTTTTGGGTTTTTTGTTCCTAATGAGGTCGACCAGTTGTCTATTTATTATTTTTTTTAGTACGCATCAAGCTGCGCTGATTGTCTTTGCTCCTGTGTGCTCGCGCACTCTCGCCTTTTCCACTTATTTTTATTTTTGATTTATTTTTGAATTATTTTGTCAATTTTAAAAAAAAAATACACATCGTGCTGTGCTGTTTGTGTTTGCTTGAGTGCATTTGCGCGCTCTCGCTTTCTCCACTTTACAATTTTTTTGTTATTATTTATCTATTCCTGAGAGTTTATCTTATTTTTTATTTGTTTATTTAAATGAAGTCGACCAGTTGCCTGCCCTTCCTTCCATTATCCGTCACCGAGACAAACTGAACAAAGTTCTGAGGTCGATGTTGTAAAGATAAGGATTCAGGTCTGTCTGCTGTTTACCTTTGCTCCTGCGCGCACTGCCCTTCTCTCCACATTTATGTGTTTGTTTGTTTGTCTATCTACTCTTTTGGGTTTTTATTCCTAATGAGGTCGACCAGTTGTCTATTTATTATTTTTTTTACTACGCATCAAGCTGCGCTGCTTGTCTTTGCTCCTGTGTGCTCGCGCACTCTCGCCTTTTCCACTTATTTTTATTTTTGATTTATTTTGTCAATTTAAAAAAAAATACGCATCATGCTGTGCTGTTTGTGTTTGCTTGAGTGCATTCGCGCGCTCTTGCTTTCTCCACTTTACAATTTTTTGTTATTATTTATCTATTCCTGAGAGTTTATCTTATTTTTTATTTGTTTATTTAAATGAAGTCGACCAGTTGCCTGCCCTTCCTTCCATTATCCGTCACCGAGACAAACTGAACAAAATTCTGAGGTCGACCTTGTAAAGATAAGGATTCAGGTCTGTCTGCTGTTTACCTTTGCTCCTGCGCGCACTGCCCTTCTCTCCACATTTATGTGTTTGTTTGTTTGTCTATCTAATCTTTTGGGTTTTTATTTCTAATGAGGTCGACCAGTTGTCTATTTATTATTTTTTTTACTACGCATCAAGCTGCGCTGCTTGTCTTTGCTCCTGTGTGCTCGCGCACTCTCTCCTTTTCCACTTATTTTTATTTTTGATTTATTTTTGATTTATTTTGTCAATTTTAAAAAAAAATACGCATCGTGCTGTGCTGTTTGTGTTTGCTTGAGTGCATTCGCGCGCTCTCGCTTTCTCCACTTTACAATTTTTTTGTTATTATTTATCTATTCCTGAGAGTTTATCTTATTTTTTAATTGTTTATTTAAATGAAGTCGACCAGTTGCCTGCCCTTCCTTCCATTATCCGTCACCGAGACAAACTGAACAAAGTTCTGAGGTCGACCTTGTAAAGATAAGGATTCAGGTCTGTCTGCTGTTTACCTTTGCTCCTGCGCGCACTGCCATTCTCTCCACATTTATGTGTTTGTTTGTTTGTCTATCTAATCTTTTGGGTTTTTATTTCTAATGAGGTCGACCAGTTGTCTATTTATTATTTTTTTTACTACGCATCAAGCTGCGCTGCTTGTCTTTGCTCCTGTGTGCTCGCGCACTCTCGCCCTTTCCACTTATTTTTATTTTTGATTTATTTTGTCAATTTAAAAAAAAATACGCATCGTGCTGTGATGTTTGTGTTTGCTTGAGTGCTTTCGCGCGCTCTCGCTTTCTCCATTTTACAATTTTTTTGTTATTATTTATCTATTCCTGAGAGTTTATCTTATTTTTTATTTGTTTATTTAAATGAAGTCGACCAGTTGCCTGCCCTTCCTTCCATTATCCGTCACCGAGACAAGCTGAACAAAGTTCTGAGGTCGACCTTGTAAAGATAAGGATTCAGGTCTGTCTGCTGTTTACCTTTGCTCCTGCGCGCACTGCCCTTCTCTCCACATTTATATGTTTGTTTGTTTGTCTATCTAATCTTTTGGGTTTTTATTTCTAATGAGGTCGACCAGTTGTCTATTAATAATTTTTTTACTACGCATCAAGCTGCGATGCTTGTCTTTGCTCCTGTGTGCTCGCGCACTCTCGCCTTTTCCACTTATTTTTATTTTTGATTTATTTTTGATTTATTTTGTCAATTTTAAAAAAAAATACGCATCGTGCTGTGCTGTTTGTGTTTGCTTGGGTGCATTCGCGCGCTCTCGCTTTCTTCACTTTACAATTTTTTTGTTATTAATTATCTATTCCTGAGAGTTTATCTTAATTTATTTGTTTATTTAAATGAAGTCGACCAGTTGCCTGCCCTTCCTTCCATTATCCGTCACCGAGACAAACTGAACAAAGTTCTGAGGTCGACCTTGTAAAGATAAGGATTCAGGTCTGTCTGCTGTTTACCTTTGCTCCTGCGCGCACTGCCCTTCTCTCCACATTTATGTGTTTGTTTGTTTGTCTATCTAATCTTTTGGGTTTTTATTTCTAATGAGGTCGACCAGTTGTCTATTTATTATTTTTTTTACAACGCATCAAGCTGCGCTGCTTGTCTTTGCACCTGTGTGCTCGCGCACTCTCGCCTTTTCCACTTATTTTTATTTTTGATTTATTTTTGATTTATTTTGTCAATTTAAAAAAAAAATACGCATCGTGCTGTGCTGTTTGTGTTTGCTTGAGTGCATTCGCGCGCTCTCGCTTTCTCCACTTTACAATTTTTTTGTTATTATTTATCTATTCCTGAGAGTTTATCTTATTTTTTATTTGTTTATTTAAATGAAGTCGACCAGTTGCCTGCCCTTCCTTCCATTATCCGTCACCGAGACAAACTGAACAAAGTTCTGAGGTCGACCTTGTAAAGATAAGGATTCAGGTCTGTCTGCTGTTTACCTTTGCTCCTGCGCGCACTGCCATTCTCTCCACATTTATGTGTTTGTTTGTTTGTCTATCTAATCTTTTGGGTTTCTATTTCTAATGAGGTCGACCAGTTGTCTATTTATTATTTTTTTTACTACGCATCAAGCTGCGCTGCTTGTCTTTGCTCCTGTGTGCTCGCGCACTCTCGCCCTTTCCACTTATTTTTATTTTTGATTTATTTTGTCAATTTAAAAAAAATACGCATCGTGCTGTGCTGTTTGTGTTTGCTTGAGTGCTTTCGCGCGCTCTCGCTTTCTCCATTTTACAATTTTTTTGTTATTATTTATCTATTCCTGAGAGTTTATCTTATTTTTTATGTGTTTATTTAAATGAAGTCGACCAGTTGCCTGCCCTTCCTTCCATTATCCGTCACCGAGACAAGCTGAACAAAGTTCTGAGGTCGACCTTGTAAAGATAAGGATTCAGGTCTGTCTGCTGTTTACCTTTGCTCCTGCGCGCACTGCCCTTCTCTCCACATTTATGTGTTTGTTTGTTTGTCTATCTAATCTTTTGGGTTTTTATTTCTAATGAGGTCGACTAGTTGTCTATTTATTATTTCTTTTACTACGCATCAAGCTGCGCTGCTTGTCTTTGCTCCTGTGTGCTCGCGCACTCTCGCCTTTTCCACTTATTTTTATTTTTGTTTATTTTTGATTTATTTTGTCAATTTAAAAAAAAATTACGCATCGTGCTGTGCTGTTTGTGTTTGCTTGAGTGCATTCGCGCGCTCTCGCTTTCTCCACTTTACAATTTTTTTGTTATTATTTATCTATTCCTGAGAGTTTTTCTTATTTTTTATTTGTTTATTTAAATGAAGTCGACCAGTTGCCTGCCCTTCCTTCCATTATCCGTCACCGAGACAAACTCAACAAAGTTCTGAGGTCGACCTTGTAAAGATAAGGATTCAGGTCTGTCTGCTGTTTACCTTTGCTCCTGCGCGCACTGCCCTTCTCTCCACATTTATGTGTTTGTTTGTTTGTCTATCTAATCTTTTGGGTTTTTAATTCTAATGAGGTCGACCAGTTGTCTATTTATTATTTTGTTTACTACGCATCAAGCTGCGCTGCTTGTCTTTGCTCCTGTGTGCTCGCGCACTCTCGCCTTTTCCACTTATTTTTATTTTTTGATTTATTTTTGTTTTATTTTGTCAATTTATAAAAAAATACGCATCGTGCTGTGCTGTTTGTGTTTGCTTGAGTGCATTCGCGAGCTCTCGCTTTCTCCACTTTTCAATTTTTATGTTATTATTTATCTATTCCTGAGAGTTTATCTTATTTTTTATTTGTTTATTTAAATGAAGTCGACCAGTTGCCTGCCCTTCCTTCCATTATCCGTCACCGAGACAAACTGAACAAAGTTCTGAGGTCGACCTTGTAAAGATAAGGATTCAGGTCTGTCTGCTGTTTACCTTTGCTCATGCTCGCACTGCCCTTCTCTCCACATTTATGTGTTTGTTTGTTTGTCTATCTAATCTTTTGGGTTTTTATTTCTAATGAGGTCGACCAGTTGTCTATTTATTATTTTTTTTACTACGCATCAAGCTGCGCTGCTTGTCTTTGCTCCTGTGTGCTCGCGCACTCTCGCCTTTTCCACTTATTTTTATTTTTGATTTATTTTTGATTTATTTTGTCAATTTAAAAAAAAATACGCATCGTGCTGTGCTGTTTGTGTTTGCTTGAGTGCATTCGCGCGCTCTCACTTTCTCCACTTTACAATTTTTTTGTTATTATTTATCTATTCCTGAGAGTTTATCTTATATTTTATTTGTTTATTTAAATGAAGTCGACCAGTTGCCTGCCCTTCCTTCCATTATCCGTCACCGAGACAAACTGAACAAAGTTCTGAGGTCGACCTTGTAAAGATAAGGATTCAGGTCTGTCTGCTGTTTACCTTTGCTCATGCGCGCACTGCCCTTCTCTCCACATTTATGTGTTTGTTTGTTTGTCTATCTAATCTTTTGGGTTTTTATTTCTAATGAGGTCGACCAGTTGTCTATTTATTATTTTTTTTACTACGCATCAAGCTGCGCTGATTGTCTTTGCTCCTGTGTGCTCGCGCACTCTCGCCTTTTCCACTTATTTGTATTTTTGATTTATTTTGTCAATTTAAAAAAAAATACGCATCGTGCTGTGCTGTTTGTGTTTGCTTGAGTGCATTCGCGCGCTCTCGCTTTCTCCACTTTACAATTTTTTTGTTATTATTTATCTATTCCTGAGAGTTTATCTTATTTTTTATTTGTTTATTTAAATGAAGTCGACCAGTTGCCTGCCCTTCCTTCCATTATCCGTCACCGAGACAAACTGAAAAATGTTCTGAGGTCGACCTTGTAAAGATAAGGATTCAGGTCTGTCTGCTGTTTACCTTTGCTCCTGCGCGCACTGCCCTTCTCTCCACATTTATGTGTTTGTTTCTTTGTCTATCTAATCTTTTGGGTTTTTATTTCTAATGAGGTCGACCAGTTGTCTATTTATTATTTTTTTTACTACGCATCAAGCTGCGCTGCTTGTCTTTGCTCCTGTGTGCTCGCGCACTCTCGCCTTTTCCACTTATTTTTATTTTTGATTTATTTTGTCAATTTAAAAAAAAATACGCATCGTGCTGTGCTGTTTGTGTTTGCTTGAGTGCATTCGCGCGCTCTCTCTTTCTCCACTTTACAATTTTTTTGTTATTATTTATCTATTCCTGAGGGTTTATCTTATTTTTTATTTGTTTATTTAAATGAAGTCGACCAGTTGCCTGCCCTTCCTTCCATTATCCGTCACCGAGACAAACTGAACAAAGTTCTGAGGTCGACCTTGTAAAGATAAGGATTCAGGTCTGTCTGCTGTTTACCTTTGCTCCTGCGCGCACTGCCCTTCTCTCCACATTTATGTGTTTGTTTGTTTGTCTATCTAATCTTTTGGGTTTTTATTTCTAATGAGGTCGACCAGTTGTCTATTTATTATTTTTTTTACTACGCATCAAGCTGCGCTGCTTGTCTTTGCTCCTGTGTGCTCGCGCACTCTCGCCTTTTCCACTTATTTTTATTTTTGATTTATTTTTGATTTATTTTGTCAATTTAAAAAAAAATACGCATCGTGCTGTGCTGTTTGTGTTTGCTTGAGTGCATTCGCGCGCTCTCACTTTCTGCACTTTACAATTTTTTTTGTTATTATTTATCTATTCCTGAGAGTTTATCTTATATTTTATTTGTTTATTTAAATGAAGTCGACCAGTTGCCTGCCCTTCCTTCCATTATCCGTCACCGAGACAAACTGAACAAAGTTCTGAGGTCGACCTTTTAAAGATAAGGATTCAGGTCTGTCTGCTGTTTACCTTTGCTCATGCGCGCACTGCCCTTCTCTCCACATTTATGTGTTTGTCTTTGATCCTGTGTGCTCGCGCACTCTCGCATTTCCACTTATTTTAATTTTTGATTTATTTTGTCAATTTAAAAAAAAATACGCATCGTGCTGTGCTGTTTGTGTTTGCTTGAGTGCATTCGCGCGCTCTCGCTTTCTCCACTTTACATTTTTTTTGTTATTATTTATCTATTCCTGAGAGTTTATCTTATTTTTTATTTGTTTATTTAAATGAAGTCGACCAGTTGCCTGCCCTTCCTTCCATTATCCGTCACCGAGACAAACTGAACAAAGTTCTGAGGTCGACCTTGTAAAGATAAGGATTCTGGTCTGTCTGCTGTTTACCTTTGCTCCTGCGCGCCCTGCCCTTCTCTCCACATTTATGTGTTTGATGTTTGTCTATCTAATCTTTTGGGTTTTTATTTCTAATGAGGTCGACCAGTTGTCTATTTATTATTTTTTTTTACTACGCATCAAGCTGCGCTGCTTGTCTTTGCTCCTGTGTGCTCGCGCACTCTCGCCTTTTCCACTTATTTTTATTTTTGATTTATTTTTGATTTATTTTGTCAATTTAAAAAAAAATTCGCATCGTGCTGTGCTGTTTGTGTTTGCTTGAGTGCATTCGCGCGCTCTCGCTTTCTCCACTTTACAATTTTTTTGTTATTATTTATCTATTCCTGAGAGTTTATCTTATTTTTTATTTGTTTATTTTAATGAAGTCGACCAGTTGCCTGCCCTTCCTTCCATTATCCGTCACCGAGACAAACTGAACAAAGTTCTGAGGTCGACCTTGTAAAGAGAAGGATTCAGGTCTGTCTGCAGTTTACCTTTGCTCCTGCCCGCACTGCCCTTCTCTCCACATTTATGTGTTTGTTTGTTTGTCTATCTAATCTTTTGGGTTTTTATTTCTAATGAGGTCGACCAGTTGTCTATTTATTATTTTTTTTACTACGCATCAAGCTGCGCTGCTTGTCTTTGCTCCTGTGTGCTCGCGCACTCTCGCCTTTTCCACTTATTTTTATTTTTGATTTATTTTTGATTTATTTTGTCAATTAAAAAAAAATACGCATCGTGCTGTGCTGTTTTTGTTTGCTTGAGTGCATTCGCGCGCTCTCGCTTTCTACACTTTACAATTTTTTGTTATTATTTATCTATTCCTGAGAGTTTATCTTATTTTTTATTTGTTTATTTAAATGAAGTCGACCAGTTGCCTGCCCTTCCTTCCATTATCCGTCACCGAGACAAACTGAACAAAGTTCTGAGGTCGACCTTGTAAAGATAAGGATTCAGGTCTGTCTGCTGTTTACCTTTGCTCCTGCGCGCACTGCCCTTCTCTCCACATTTATGTGTTTGTTTGTTTGTCTATCTAATCTTTTGGGTATTTATTTCTAATGAGGTCGACCAGTTGTCTATTTATTATTTTTTTTACTACGCATCAAGCTGCGCTGCTTGTCTTTGCTCCTGTGTGCTCGCGCACTCTCGCCTTTTCCACTTATTTTTATTTTTGATTTATTTTGTCAATTTAAAAAAAAATATGCATCGTGCTGTGCTGTTTGTGTTTGCTTGAGTGCATTCACGCGCTCTCGCTTTCTCCACTTTACAATTTTTTTGTTATTATTTATCTATTCCTGAGAGTTTATCTTATTTTTTATTTGTTTATTTAAATGAAGTCGACCAGTTGCCTGCCCTTCCTTCCATTATCCGTCACCGAGACAAACTGAACAAAGTTCTGAGGTCGACCTTGTAAAGATAAGGATTCAGGTCTGTCTGCTGTTTACCTTTGCTCCTGCGCTCACTGCCGATCTCTCCACATTTATGTGTTTGTTTGTTTGTCTATCTAATCTTTTCGGGTTTTATTTCTAATGAGGTCGACCAGTTGTCTATTTATTATTTTTTTTACTACGCATCAAGCTGCGCTGCTTGTCTTTGCTCCTGTGTGCTCGCGCACTCTCGCCTTTTCCACTTATTTTTATTTTTGATTTATTTTTGATTTACTAGTCAATTTAACCAAAAAAATATGCATCGTGCTGTGCTGTTTGTGTTTGCTTGAGTGCATTCGCGCGCTCTCGCTTTCTCCACTTTACAATTTTTTTGTTATTATTTATCTATTCCTGAGAGTTTATCTTATTTTTTATTTGTTTATTTAAATGAAGTCGACCAGTTGCCTGCCCTTCCTTCCATTATCCGTCACCGAGACAAACTGAACAAAGTTCTGAGGTGGACCTTGTAAAGATAAGGATTCAGGTCTGTCTGCTGTTTACCTTTGCTCCTGCGCGCACTGCCCTTCTCTCCACATTTATGTGTTTGTTTGTTTGTCTATCTTATCTTTTGGGTTTTTATTTCTAATGAGGTCGACCAGTTGTATATTTATTATTTTTTTTACTACGCATCCAGCTGCGCTGCTTGTCTTTGCTCCTGTGTGCTCGCGCACGCTCGCCTTTTCCACTTATTTTTATTTTGATTTATTTTTTATTTATTTTGTCAATTTAAAAAAAATACGCATCGTGCTGTGCTGTTTGTGTTTGCTTGAGTGCATTCGCGCGCTCTCGCTTTCTCCACTTTACAATTTTTTTGTTATTATTTATCTATTCCTGAGAGTTTATCTTATTTTTTATTTGTTTATTTAAATGAAGTCGACCAGTTGCCTGCCCTTCCTTCCATTATCCGTCACCGAGACAAACTGAACAAAGTTCTGAGGTCGACCTTGTAAAGATAAGGATTCAGGTCTGTCTGCTGTTTACCTTTGCTCCTGCGCGCACTGCCCATCTCTCCACATTTATGTGTTTGTTTGTTTGTCTATCTAATCTTTTGGGTTTTTATTTCTAATGAGGTCGACCAGTTGTCTATTTATTATTTTTTTTACTACGCATCAAGCTGCGCTGCTTGTCTTTGCTCCTGTGTGCTCGCGCACTCTCGCCTTTTCCACTTATTTTTATTTTTGATTTATTTTTGATTTACTTTGTCAATTAAAAAAAAAATACGCATCGTGCTGTGCTGTTTGTGTTTGCTTGAGTGCATTCGCGCGCTCTCGCTTTCTCCACTTTACAATTTTTTTGTTAATATTTATCTATTCCTGAGAGTTTATCTTATTTTTCATTTGTTTATTTAAATGAAGTCGACCAGTTGCCTGCCCTTCCTTCCATTATCCGTCACCGAGACAAACTGAACAAAGTTCTGAGGTCGACCTTGTAAAGATAAGGATTCAGGTCTGTCTGCTGTTTACCTTTGCTCCTGCGCGCACTTCCCTTCTCTCCACATTTATGTGTTTGTTTGTTTGTCTATCTAATCTTTTGGGTTTTTATTTCTAATGAGGTCGACCAGTTGTCTATTTATTATTTTTTTTACTACGCATCAAGCTGCGCTGCTTGCCTTTGCTCCTGTGTGCTCGCGCACTCTCGCCTTTCCCACTTATTTTTATTTTTGATTTATTTTTGATTTATTTTGTCAATTTAAAAAATAAATACGCATCGTGCTGTGCTGTTTGTGTTTGCTTGAGTGCATTCGCGCGCTCTCGCTTTCTCCACTTTACAATTTTTTTGTTATTATTTATCTATTCCTGAGAGTTTATCTTATTTTTTATTTGTTTTTTTAAATGAAGTCGACCAGTTGCCTGCCCTTCCTTCCATTATCCGTCACCGAGACAAACTGAACAAAGTTCTGAGGTCGACCTTGTAAAGATAAGGATTCAGGTCTGTCTGCTGTTTACCTTTGCTCCTGCGCGCACTGCCCTTCTCTCCACATTTATGTGTCTGTTTGTTTGTCTATCTAATCTTTTGGGTTTTTATTTCTAATGAGGTCGACCAGTTGTCTATTTATTATTTTTTTTACTACGCATCAAGCTGCGCTGCTTGTCTTTGCTCCTGTGTGCTCGCGCACTCTCGCCTTTTCCACTTATTTTTATTTTTGATTTATTTTTGATTTATTTTGTCAATTTTAAAAAAAAATACGCATCGTGCTGTGCTGTTTGTGTTTGCTTGAGTGCATTCGCGCGCTCTCGCTTTCTCCACTTTACAATTTTTTTGTTATTATTTATCTATTCCTGAGAGTTTATCTTATTTTTTATTTGTTTATTTAAATGAAGTCGACCAGTTGCCTGCCCTTCCTTCCATTATCCGTCACCGAGACAAACTGAACAAAGTTCTGAGGTCGACCTTGTAAAGATAAGGATTCAGGTCTGTCTGCCGTTTACTTTTGCTCCTGCGCGCACTGCCCTTCTCTCCACATTTATGTGTTTGTTTGTTTGTCTATCTAATCTTTTGGGTTTCTATTTCTAATGAGGTCGACCAGTTGTCTATTTAATATTTTTTTTACTACGCATCAAGCTGCGCTGCTTGTCTTTGCTCCTGTGTGCTCGCGCACTCTCGCCTTTTCCACTTATTTTAATTTTTGATTTATTTTTGATTTATTTTGTCAATTTAAAAAAAAATACGCATCGTGCTGTGCTGTTTGTGTTTGCTTGAGTGCATTCGCGCGCTCTCGCTTTCTCCACTTTACAATTTTTTTGTTATTATTTATCTATTCCTGAGAGTTTATCTTATTTTTTTATTTGTTTATTTAAATGAAGTCGACCAGTTGCCTGCCCTTCCTTCCATTATCCGTCACCGAGACAAACTGAACAAAGTTCTGAGGTCGACCTTGTAAAGATAAGGATTCAGGTCTGTCTGCCGTTTACCTCTGCTCCTGTGCGCACTGCCCTTCTCTCCACATTTATGTGTTTGTTTGTTTGTCTATCTAATCTTTTGGGTTTTTATTTCTAATGAGGTCGACCAGTTGTCTATTTATTATTTTTTTTACTACGCATCAAGCTGCGCTGCTTGTCTTTGCTCCTGTGTGCTCGCGCACTCTCGCCTTTTCCACTTATTTTTATTTTTTATTTATTTTTGATTTACTTTGTCAATTTAAAAAAAAATACGCATCGTGCTGTGCTGTTTGTGTTTGCTTGAGTGCATTCGCGCGCTCTCGCTTTCTCCACTTTACAATTTTTTTGTTATTATTTATCTATTCCTGAGAGTTTATCTTATTTTTCATTTGTTTATTTAAATGAAGTCGACCAGTTGCCTGCCCTTCCTTCCATTATCCGTCACCGAGACAAACTGAACAAAGTTCTGAGGTCGACCTTGTAAAGATAAGGATTCAGGTCTGTCTGCTGTTTACCTTTGCTCCTGTGCGCACTTCCCTTCTCTCCACATTTATGTGTTTGTTTGTTTGTCTATCTAATCTTTTGGGTTTTTATTTCTAATGAGGTCGACCAGTTGTCTATTTATTATTTTTTTTACTACGCATCAAGCTGCGCTGCTTGCCTTTGCTCCTGTGTGCTCGCGCACTCTCGCCGTTCCCACTTATTTTTATTTTTGATTTATTTTTGATTTATTTTGTCAATTTAAAAAATAAATACGCATCGTGCTGTGCTGTTTGTGTTTGCTTGAGTGCATTCGCGCGCTCTCGCTTTCTCCACATTACAATTTTTTTGTTATTATTTATCTATTCCTGAGAGTTTATCTTATTTTTTATTTGTTTATTTAAATGAAGTCGACCAGTTGCCTGCCCTTCCTTCCATTATCCGTCACTGAGACAAACTGAACAAAGTTCTGAGGTCGACCTTGTAAAGATAAGGATTCAGGTCTGTCTGCTGTTTACCTTTGCTCCTGCGCGCACTGCCCATCTCTCCACATTTATGTGTTTGTTTGTTTGTCTATCTAATCTTTTGGGTTTTTATTTCTAATGAGGTCGACCAGTTGTCTATTTATTATTTTTTTACGACGCATCAAGCTGTGCTGCTTGTCTTTGCTCCTGTGTGCTCCCGCACTCTCGCCTTTTCCACTTATTTTTATTTTTGATTTATTTTTGATTTACTTTGCCAATTTAAAAAAAAATACGCATCGTGCTGTGCTGTTTGTGTTTGCTTGAGTGCATTCGCGCGCTCTCGCTTTCTCCACTTTACAATTTTTTTGTTATTATTTATCTATTCCTGAGAGTTTATCTTATTTTTTATTTGTTTATTTAAATGAAGTCGACCAGTTGCCTGCCCTTCCTTCCATTATCCGTCACCGAGACAAACTGAACAAAGTTCTGAGGTCGACCTTGTAAAGATAAGGATTCAGGTCTGTCTGCTGTTTACCTTTGCTCCTGCGCGCACTGCCCTTCTCTCCACATTTATGTGTTTGTTTGTTTGTCTATCTAATCTTTTGGGTTTTTATTTCTAATGAGGTCGACCAGTTGTCTATTTATTTTTTTTTTTACTACGCATCAAGCTGCGCTGCTTGTCTTTGCTCCTGTGTGCTCGCGCACTCTCGCCTTTTCCACTTATTTTTATTTTTGATTTATTTTTGATTTATTTTGTCAATTTTAAAAAAATACGCATCGTGCTGTGCTGTTTGTGTTTGCTTGAGTGCATTCGCGCGCTCTCGCTTTCTCCAATTTACAATTTGTTTGTTATTATTTATCTATTCCTGAGAGTTTATCTTATTTTTTATTTGTTTATTTAAATGAAGTCGACCAGTTGCCTGCCCTTCCTTCCATTATCCGTCACCGAGACAAACTGAACAAAGTTCTGAGGTCGACCTTGTAAAGAAAAGGATTCAGGTCTGTCTGCTGTTTACCTTTGCTCCTGCGCGCACTGCCCTTCTCTCCACATTTATGTGTTTGTTTGTTTGTCTATCTAATCTTTTGGGTTTTTATTTCTAATGAGGTCGACCAGTTGTCTATTTATTATTTTTTTTACTACGCATCAAGCTGCGCTGCTTGCCTTTGCTCCTGTGTGCTCGCGCACTCTCGCCTTTTCCACTTATTTTCATTTTTGATTTATTTTTGATTTATTTTGTCAATTTAAAAAAAATACGCATCGTGCTGTGCTGTTTGTGTTTGCTTGAGTTCATTCGCGCTCTCTCGCTTTCTCCAGTTTACAATATTTTTGTTATTATTTATCTATTCCTGAGAGTTTATCTTATTTTTTATTTGTTTATTTAAATGAAGTCGACCAGTTGCCTGCCCTTCCTTCCATTATCCGTCACCGAGACAAACTGAACAAAGTTCTGAGGTCGACCTTGTAAAGATAAGGATTCAGGTCTGTCTGCTGTTTACCTTTGCTCCTGCGCGCACTGCCCTTCTATCCACATTTATGTGTTTTTTTTTGTTTGTCTATCTAATCTTTTGGGTTTTTATTTGTAATGAGGTCGAGCAGTTGTCTATTTATTATTTTTTTTACTACGCATCAAGCTGCGCTGCTTGTCTTTGCTCCTGTGTGCTCGCGCACTCTCGCCTTTTCCACTTATTTTTATTTTTGATTTATTTTGTCAATTTTAAAAAAAAATACGCATCGTGCTGTGCTGTTTGTGTTTGCTTGAGTGCATTCGCGCGCTCTCGCTTTCTCCACTTTACAATTTTTTTGTTATTATTTATCTATTCCTGAGAGTTTATCTTATTTTTTATTTGTTTATGTAAATGAAGTCGACCAGTTGCCTGCCCTTCCTTCCATTATCCGTCACCGAGACAAACTGAACAAAGTTCTGAGGTCGACCTTGTAAACATAAGGATTCATGTCTGTCTGCTGTATACATTTGCTCCTGCGCCCACTGCCCTTCTCTCCACATTTATGTGTTTGTTTGTTTGTCTATCTAATCTTTTGGGTTTTTATTTCTAATGAGGTCGACCAGTTGTCTATTTATTATTTTTTTAATACGCATCAAGCTGCACTGCTTGTCCTTGCTCCTGTGTGCTCGCGCACTCTCGTCTTTTCCACTTATTTTTATTTTTGATTTATTTTTGATTTATTTTGTCAATTTAAAAAAAAATACGCATCGTGCTGTGCTGTTTGTGTTTGCTTGCGTGCATTCGCGCGCTCTCGCTTTCTCCACTTTACAATTTTTTGTTATTATTTATCTATTCCTGAGAGTTTATCTTATTTTTTATTTGTTTATTTAAATGAAGTCGACCAGTTGCCTGCCCTTCCTTCCATTATCCGTCACCGAGACAAACTGAACAAAGTTCTGAGGTCGACCTTGTAAAGATAAGGATTCAGGTCTGTCTGCTGTTTACCTTTGCTCCTGCGCGCACTGCCCTTCTCTCCACATTTATGTGTTTGTTTGTTTGTCTATCTAATCTTTTGGGTTTTTATTTCTAATGAGGTCGACCAGTTGTCTATTTATTATTTTTTTTACTACGCATCAAGCTGCGCTGCTTGTCTTTGCTCCTGTGTGCTCGCGCACTCTCGCCTTTTCCACTTATTTTTATTTTTGATTTATTTTGTCAATTAAAAAAAATACGCATCGTGCTGTGCTGTTTGTGTTTGCTTGAGTGCATTCGCGCGCTCTCGCTTTCTCCACTTTACAATTTTTTTGTTATTATTTATCTATTCCTGAGAGTTTATCTTATTTTTTATTTGTTTATTTAAATGAAGTCGACCAGTTGCCTGCCCTTCCTTCCATTATCCGTCACCGAGACAAACTGAACAAAGTTCTGAGGTCGACCTTGTAAAGATAAGGATTCAGGTCTGTCTGCTGTTTACCTTTGCTCCTGCGCGCACTGCCCTTCTCTCCACATTTATGTGTTTGTTTGTTTGTCTATCTAATCTTTTGGGTATTTATTTCTAATGAGGTCGACCAGTTTTCTATTTATTATTTTTTTTACTACGCATCAAGCTGCGCTGCTTGTCTTTGCTCCTGTGTGCTCGCGCACTCTCGCCTTTTCCACTTATTTTTATTTTTGATTTATTTTTGATTTATTTTGTCAATTTAAAAAATAATACGCATCGTGCTGTGCTGTTTGTGTTTGCTTGCGTGCATTCGCGCGCTCTCGCTTTCTCCACTTTACAATTTTTTTGTTATTATTTATCTATTCCTGAGAGTTTATCTTATTTTTTATTTGTTTATTTAAATGAAGTCGACCAGTTGCCTGCCCTTCCTTCCATTATCCGTCACCGAGACAAACTGAACAAAGTTCTGAGGTCGACCTTGTAAAGATAAGGATTCAGGTCTGTCTGCTGTTTACCTTTGCTCCTGCGCGCACTGCCCTTCTCTCCACATTTATGTGTTTGTTTGTTTGTCTATCTAATCTTTTGGGTTTTTATTTCTAATGAGGTCGACCAGTTGTCTATTTATTATTTTTTTTACTACGCATCAAGCTGCGCTGCTTGTCTTTGCTCCTGTGTGCTCGCGCACTCTCGCCTTTTCCACTTATTTTTATTTTTGATTTATTTTTGATTTATTTTGTCAATTTAAAAAAAAATAGCCGCTCGCTCGGCTGCCCGGGGTTGCTACCGGCGCGCTGCATCCTTCTGGCAAGCTTGGAAGCCGGCTTCTCAGACGCGGGATTCATTCCGAAGGGAGCTTCGGCTCGGCAGATTCTGAGAGAAAGATGGCGCCGAGACAATAGGGAGGCACCCCGACTCGCACCAACTGAATAGCGAGCTGGGAACTCCAACACCCAACACTCCACCAAGAACCCAGCAAAACCAGCATCCAGAAGCAGTGGAGAAACGCAGGAAAACAAAAAGGAGCAAAAAAGAAGAACCGAAAACCTACACGGAGCCGGAGATTCATCGGGGCACCCTCCCCCCACCAGCCGGCCCTGGCCCAAACAGGGTCAGGCTGGGAAAGGGAAACCCGGCGATCGGCAGACAGGTTGCCAGGAGCGCAGAATCCATATAGCGGGAGACCCCACGGACACAAAGCAGGGTGCGGACCAAGACACACCCAGCAGCGACGAGAAGTTCGGGTCCACACCGGATTCGGACAAGGGAACCCAGCGCGGCAGAAAGAGGGAACGGGGGAGCCACCACGACACTTCGCCAACCCCTGAAGGGCCAACGGCGGTGCGGGACACACACACAAAGCAGCAAAAGTGAGTCCCCCATAATCCCTTCCCCCAACGGGAGACCCAAGCCCGACAAAGACGATATATCTCCCTCCCTCCCCCTCCCCACTCCCGTGGGAACAAAGATTCCCCAAATCAGGCGGGAAGCTCCCAGCAGGCACTGGGAAGCCAGTCTAGCAGGGGAAGGGCGGAACAGCCCCAAGCCCCCAAAGGTTCCTGAACTGGCAGAACCGGCCCCGTCCCCTTCCCAACAGGGGCCAGGGACGGCCGGCAGGGCAAGCCCCACCCGAGGCGCCTAGACCTTGCGGACTCTTACAACTAAAATCACAGGCGCTGGTGGGCAATACCAGCCCAGCAGGGTCACCTGAGCCTGATCTCGTTCCCCCTCCTCGAAGCGGAGGCGAGGTCTGAGGGTGCCAAGCCACACCCGGACAGTCGATCCCACTGGGCCCCACACATACTGCTTCCCCCCCCCAACGGACTCGCGGGAGGGCGCAAGCACAACCCAACAACCCAGGGCTCGCTCTGGGAGGCAGACCCCACTTAAGTGCCTGTTGTAGGGGACTCACAGTGCACAGGAGGGCGGGGCCCCGGCGAAAGCGCCCGCTCTGATAGGCGTGCCCTGCACTGGTGGGCGGGGCCACAGCGACAGCACCTGCTGACGCAGACACGCCTACACAGAAGGGAGGGAAGATCTACACAGACTTCCAGATGCGCAAATCACAAAGAAACATAACTCAGTTCATCAAAGGACAAGCCAACTCGCCAGCTCCAAAAAGCAGCACGACTGGAGAGGAGATGGAGAATAAAAAAGCAAATGAGGACATGTTAACAGGAATGATCGAAACCGTCAGAAATGAAATCAGAAAACAATTCCAGGAGTTTAGAGCGGAAATCTGGAAGGACACCCAGGAAGCCAAGAAAGAAATGGAAGCAAAACTGGATACAATGCAAGCCTCGTTTAAAGAAATGGAAGCAAAAATGGATACAATGCAAGCCGCCTTTAAAGAAAATCTCCACACCCTGAGAATTGAAATGCATGAAAAAATAGATTTAAAATACAACTCTTTAAAGGAAGAAATTTCCACGATCAGAGCTGATATGACAACCATGAATAGCTCTCTGACATCCATAAACTCCGCAATTGAAACCATAACACAAAGAGTGGACCATATGGAATCCAGAATCTCTCGCCTGGACGATGAAGCAGCTGACAACAACCAGAAAATGACCACACTCCAAGAAAAGGTGAAGCTTCAGGGAAGATTACTCCAGGAACTAATGGACAAAGACAAGAGATATAATCTGCGCATAATTGGAATAGAAGAAGGAGCCGAATATCAGAGCAGAGGGCTTAATCATGTTCTCAATAAAGTTATTGCAGAAAACTTCCCCAATCTCACAGGGGACCCCATCCAGGTAACCGAAGCCTATAGGACACCTGGCAGGCCAGACCCCAGGAAAACCACCCCAAGGCACATAATATTCAAGACTACAGACCTCAAGATTAAAGAGCAAATTCTGAATTCAGCCAAAGCGAAGAAGGAAACTTTTTTCAATGGGAAGAGGATTCGAATAACATCCGACTTATCCACACAAACTTACCAAGCTCGAAGTGAGTGGAAGAACACCATCCAAGTACTTCAGAATAACAATTTACAACCTCGGATCAAATATCCAGCGAAACTGGAGTTCACATTCGAAGGGAGAACCAGATCTTTCCACACCAAAGAGGAGCTAAAGGAGTATGTGAATAAAAAACCAGCCCTACAGCGAATATTAAGAGGGGAAGCCCACCCAACAGAGATCGTAAAAGACACACAGACAGATTCAGAAAGAAACTTCAATAGCCAAAGTCCAGCAGAAACACAAGCTCACTAAAGACAAGAAGAAAAAAAAAAAAACAACAGGAAAAAACAGCCCAACAAGAAAATGGAAGGAGAAAAAACACCCTTATCCTTGATCTCTTTAAATATAAATGGCTTAAACTCCCCGATCAAGAGGAGCAGACTGGCAGAATGGATCCGCAAGCAAAAAGTTGACATCTGTTGTCTACAAGAGACCCACCTTACAGCAAGGGACAAAAACAGGCTTCGAATGAAAGGATGGAGCAAGATCTACCAAGCAAATGCACCCACCAAAACGGCAGGTGTAGCCATCCTGATCTCAGACAAGCTGGATTTCTCTTTAAAGTCCACTCAAAAAGACAAAGAAGGACACTACATATTGATACAAGGAAAAATCCAGAATCAAGACATCACGGTGATAAATGTATACTCACCGAACAAAAGAGGCCCGACATATGTCAAGCAAATTCTCACAGAATTACAGAGCAAGATAGATGCAAACACAATCATAGTGGGTGACTTTAATACTCCTCTCTCTCCAAGAGACAGATCCAACACCCAGAGGATTAGTAAGGGAGCCGAGGACCTAAATAACACCATTGCCCAAATGGATCTAACAGACCTATATAGAACCTTCCACCCTACAGAGACCCAATACACCTTCTTTTCAGCAGCCCATGGATCATATTCCAAAATAGACCACGTCATAGCCCACACAAAGAACCTCAGCAAATACAAAAGAATTGACATCATCCCATGTATTATATCTGATCACAGTGGATTAAAGGTAACCCTCAACAACAAAGGATACCACAGAGCCTATACACACTCTTGGAGGCTAAACCCCACGCTGCTATCCAACACTTGGGCCACAGATCAAATTAAAGATGAAATCAACGAATTCATAAGCCACAATGACAAAGAAAACACATCACAAAGAAACCTATGGGACACAGCTAAGGCAGTACTGAGGGGCAAGATCATTGCACTCAGTACCCACATTAAAAGAATGGAAGCAGAGCAGGTGAATACCCTCACGATGAAACTAAAACAACTGGAGAAACAAGAAATGACAGAATCTAAAACGACTAGGAGGGGAGAGATTACAAAGATTAAAGAAGAGATAAATCTGATTGAAAATAGAAAGACCATTCAACAAATAAATAAGACTAAAAGCTGGTTCTTTGAGAAAATAAACAAAATTGACAGACCCCTTGCAAGACTCACAAAAAAAAGAAGAGAAGAGACTCATATTCGTAAAATCAGGGACTCCACAGGAAAAATTACAACAAATACACACGATATTCAAACAATCATAAGGAGCTATTTCCAAAACCTCTACTCAACAAAAAACAATAATTTTACAGAAATGGATCAATTCTTAGAGAAGTACAAACTGCCCAAACTGAACCAAGAAGAAATAAATCAACTAAATAAACCAATAACTTACGGTGAGATACAGGAGGTAATCAAGAACCTCCCTACTAAGAAAAGCCCAGGCCCAGATGGATTCACCAATGAATTCTACAAAACCTTTAGTGAGGAGCTAATTCCAATACTCCTCAAACTCTTCCGCGAAATAGAAACGGAGGGAAAAATCCCGAACTCATTCTACGAAGCTAATATCATACTCATCCCCAAACCAGGCAAAGATCCAACAAAAAAAGAGAACTACAGACCAATATCACTAATGAACACAGATGCAAAGCTCCTCAATAAAATATTAGCTAACAGGATCCAGAAAGTGATCAAGAATATCATACATCATGACCAAGTAGGCTTCATCCCTCAGTCACAAGGATGGTTCAACATCCGTAAATCAATCAATGTAATTCACCACATAAACAGAACTAAAATCAAGAATCACATTGTTATCTCAGTCGATGCCCAAAAAGCCTTTGACAAAATACAACATCCATACCTATTAAAAGCTTTGGAGAGAACAGGAATAGAGGGAACATTCCTCAAAACAATAAAAGCCATATACAACAGACCAACTGCTAATATCATATTAAATGGAGAGAAACTTAAATCATTCCCCCTAAACACAGGAACAAGACAAGGATGCCCACTCTCCCCACTTCTGTTCAACATAGTACTGGAATCCCTAGCCATAGCAATAAGGCAAGAGGAGGACATCAAAGGGATACACATCGGCAAGGAAGAAATCAAGTTATCCCTATTCGCAGACGACATGATCTTATATCTCAAGGACCCAAAAAACTCAGTACCCAAACTCCTACATCTAATAAACCAATTTGGCAAAGTAGCAGGATACAAAATCAATCCACAAAAGTCAGCAGCTTTTCTGTACACCAGCAATAGACAAACAGAAAAGGAAATTATGGAAACGATTCCATTTACAGTAGCCAAAAAAAGAATAAAGTACCTAGGGATCAACTTAACCAAGGACGTGACGGACCTATTCAATGAAAACTACAAAAATCTAATAAGGGAAATCAAAGAAGACACAAGGAGATGGAAAGACCTCCCATGCTCATGGGTAGGCAGAATCAATATAGTGAAAATGGCCATACTGCCCAAATTGTTATACAAATTCAATGAAATACCTATCAAAATCCCAGCCACATTCTTCACTGAAATAGAGAAACCAATCCATAAATTCATATGGAACAGCAAAAAACCTAGAATAGCCAAAGCAATTCTAGGCAAAAAACATAGTGCAGGAGGTATCACCATACCAGACTTCAAGCTCTACTACAAGGCCATCATAACAAAAACAGCATGGTATTGGTATAAAAACAGATCGGAAGACCAGTGGATTAGAATTGAAGACCCAGAAATAAAACCGCACTCTTACAGCCAACTGATATTCGACAAAGGAGCTAAAGACATACAATGGAATAAACATAGCCTCTTCAACTACTGGTGCTGGGAGAACTGGGCAGCCATATGCAGAAAACTCAAAGTAGACCCAAGCCTATCACCATGCACCAAGATCAACTCAAAATGGATCAAGGACCTCAACATCAGACCTGAATCCTTGAAACTACTGAAGGACAGAGTAGGAAAGACACTAGAACTTATAGGCATAGGAAGGAACTTCCTGAATAGAGTCCCAGGGGCACAACAAATAGGAGAAAGACTCGACAAATGGGACTACTACAAATTAAAAAGTTTCTGCACAGCTAAGGACATAGCCACCAAAACAGAAAGACAGCCAACGATATGGGAAAGGATATTTACCAGCACAGCAACAGACAAAGGCCTGATATCGGTCATCTACAGAGAACTCAAAAAACTAAGCCCCTCCAAGCCCAATAAACCTATTAGGAAATGGGCAAAAGAGCTAAAGAGAGACTTCACAAGAGAAGATATAAAAATGGCAAAGAAACACATGAGGAAATGCTCAACATCCCTGCTAGTAAAGGAAATGCAAATAAAAACAACCCTGAGATACCACCTCACCCCAGTTAGAATGGCCTATACTCTGAACTCAGGAAACAACAAATGCTGGAGGGGCTGTGGGGAAAGAGGAACCCTTCTCCATTGTTGGTGGGAGTGCAAATTAGTACAGCCACTTTGGAGAACAGTATGGAGGTTTCTCAAAAAGCTCAATATAGACCTACCCTATGACCCAGCCATACCACTCCTAGGCATCTATCCTAAACAGCAAAACCCAAGATATCAAAAGGACATTTGTACTTCCATGTTTATCGCAGCACAATTCACAATAGCCAAAATTTGGAAACAACCCAGATGCCCCTCCACAGATGAATGGATCCAAAAAATATGGTACTTATACACAATGGAATACTACATAGCGATTAGGAATGGTGAAATATTGTTATTTGCAGGGAAATGGTCAGAACTCGAACAAATAATGTTGAGTGAGACAAGCCTAGAACACAGAAAACAAAGGGGCATGATCTCCCTGATATATGACTGTTAACAAAGGGAGATGGAGAGACAGTAGAGACCAAGTCTGTGATCACTGTATATGTGCTTGATACATTGTATACTGCATATGGGTCTACCTGACCTAGACAAGGGATGGGAAAACAGGTTGTAAGATACCACAAGAAATGTACACAATGCCCTACTATGTAACTGCACCCTCTTTGCACAGAACCTTGTAAAAAAAAAAATTTATGTTCAATTGATAATAAAAAAAAATTAAAAAAAAAAAAAAAAAAAACTTCAGATTCTGAGCTCTTAGAAACTGAAAAAAAAAATACGCATCGTGCTGTGCTGTTTGTGTTTGCTTGAGTGCATTCGCGCGCTCTCGCTTTCTCCACTTTACAATTTTTTTGTTATTATTTATCTATTCCTGAGTGTTTATCTTATTTTTTATTTGTTTATTTAAATGAAGTCGACCAGTTGCCTGCCCTTCCTTCCATTATCCGTCACCGAGACAAACTGAACAAAGTACTGAGGTCGACCTTGTAAAGATAAGGATTCAGGTCTGTCTGCTGTTTACCTTTGCTCCTGCGCGCACTGCCCTTCTCTCCACATTTATGTGTTTGTTTGTTTGTCTATCTAATCTTTTGGGTTTTTATTTCTAATGAGGTCGACCAGTTGTCTATTTATTATTTTTTTTACTACGCATCAAGCTGCGCTGCTTGCCTTTGCTCCTGTGTGCTCGCGCACTCTCGCCTTTCCCACTTATTTTTATTTTTGATTTATTTTTGATTTATTTTGTCAATTTAAAAAATAAATACGCATCGTGCTGTGCTGTTTGTGTTTGCTTGAGTGCATTCGCGCGCTCTCGCTTTCTCCACTTTACAATTTTTTTGTTATTTTTTATCTATTCCTGAGAGTTTATCTTATTTTTTATTTGTTTATTTAAATGAAGTCGACCAGTTGCCTGCCCTTCCTTCCATTATCCGTCACCGAGACAAACTGAACAAAGTTCTGAGGTCGACCTTGTAAAGATAAGGATTCAGGTCTGTCTGCTGTTTACCTTTGCTCCTGCGCGCACTGCCCATCTCTCCACATTTATGTGTTTGTTTGTTTGTCTATCTAATCTTTTGGGTTTTTATTTCTAATGAGGTCGACCAGTTGTCTATTTATTATTTTTTTACGACGCATCAAGGTGTGCTGCTTGTCTTTGCTCCTGTGTGCTCGCGCACTCTCGCCTTTTCCACTTATTTTTATTTTTGATTTATTTTTGATTTACTTTGCCAATTTAAAAAAAAATACGCATCGTGCTGTGCTGTTTGTGTTTGCTTGAGTGCATTCGCGCGCTCTCGCTTTCTCCACTTTACAATTTTTTTGTTATTATTTATCTATTCCTGAGAGTTTATCTTATTTTTTATTTGTTTATTTAAATGAAGTCGACCAGTTGCCTGCCCTTCCTTCCATTATCCGTCACCGAGACAAACTGAACAAAGTTCTGAGGTCGACCTTGTAAAGATAAGGATTCAGGTCTGTCTGCTGTTTACCTTTGCTCCTGCGCGCACTGCCCTTCTCTCCACATTTATGTGTTTGTTTGTTTGTCTATCTAATCTTTTGGGTTTTTATTTCTAATGAGGTCGACCAGTTGTCTATTTATTATTTTTTTTACTACGCATCAAGCTGCGCTGCTTGTCTTTGCTCCTGTGTGCTCGCGCACTCTCGCCTTTTCCACTTATTTTATTTTTGATTTATTTTTGATTTATTTTGTCAATTTAAAAAAAAATACGCATCGTGCTGTGCTGTTTGTGTTTGCTTGAGTGCATTCGCGCGCTCTCGCTTTCTCCAATTTACAATTTGTTTGTTATTATTTATCTATTCCTGAGAGTTTTATCTTATTTTTTATTTGTTTATTTAAATGAAGTCGACCAGTTGCCTGCCCTTCCTTCCATTATCCGTCACCGAGACAAACTGAACAAAGTTCTGAGGTCGACCTTGTAAGAAAAGGATTCAGGTCTGTCTGCTGTTTACCTTTGCTCCTGCGCGCACTGCCCTTCTCTCCACATTTATGTGTTTGTTTGTTTGTCTATCTAATCTTTTGGGTTTTTATTTCTAATGAGGTCGACCTGTTGTCTATTTATTATTTTTTTTACTACGCATCAAGCTGCGCTGCTTGCCTTTGCTCCTGTGTGCTCGCGCACTCTCGCCTTTTCCACTTATTTTTATTTTTGATTTATTTTTGATTTATTTTGTCAATTTTAAAAAAAATACGCATCGTGCTGTGCTGTTTGTGTTTGCTTGAGTTCATTCGCGCTCTCCTCGCTTTCTCCACTTTACAATTTTTTTGTTATTATTTATCTATTCCTGAGAGTTTATCTTATTTTTTATTTGTTTATTTAAATGAAGTCGACCAGTTGCCTGCCCTTCCTTCCATTATCCGTCACCGAGACAAACTGAACAAAGTTCTGAGGTCGACCTTGTAAAGATAAGGATTCAGGTCTGTCTGCTGTTTACCTTTGCTCCTGCGCGCACTGCCCTTCTATCCACATTTATGTGTTTTTTTTTGTTTGTCTATCTAATCTTTTGGGTTTTTATTTCTAATGAGGTCGAGCAGTTGTCTATTTATTATTTTTTTTACTACGCATCAAGCTGCGCTGCTTGTCTTTGCTCCTGTGTGCTCGCGCACTCTCGCCTTTTCCACTTATTTTTATTTTTGATTTATTTTTGATTTATTTTGTCAATTTAAAAAAAAATACGCATCGTGCTGTGCTGTTTGTGTTTGCTTGAGTGCATTCGCGCGCTCTCGCTTTCTCCACTTTACAATTTTTTTGTTATTATTTATCTATTCCTGAGAGTTTATCTTATTTTTTATTTGTTTATTTAAATGAAGTCGACCAGTTGCCTGCCCTTCCTTCCATTATCCGTCACCGAGACAAACTGAACAAAGTTCTGAGGTCGACCTTGTAAAGATAAGGATTCAGGTCTGTCTGCTGTTTACCTTTGCTCCTGCGCGCACTGCCCTTCTCTCCACATTTATGTGTTTGTTTGTTTGTCTAATCTTTTGGGTTTTTATTTCTAATGAGGGCGACCAGTTGTCTATTTATTATTTTTTTTACTACGCATCAAGCTGCGCTGCTTGTCTTTGCTCCTGTGTGCTCGCGCACTCTCGCCTTTTCCACTTATTTTTATTTTTGATTTATTTTTTATTTATTTTGTCAATTTAAAAAAAAATACGCATCGTGCTGTGCTGTTTGTGTTTGCTTGAGTGCATTCGCGCGCTCTCGCTTTCTCCACTTTACAATTTTTTTGTTATTATTTATCTATTCCTGAGAGTTTATCTTATTTTTTATTTGTTTATTTAAATGAAGTCGACCAGTTGCCTGCCCTTCCTTCCATTATCCGTCACCGAGACAAACTGAACAAAGTTCTGAGGTCGACCTTGTAAAGATAAGGATTCAGGTCTGTCTGCTGTTTACCTTTGCTCCTGCGCGCACTGCCCTTCTCTCCACATTTATGTGTTTGTTTGTTTGTCTATCTAATCTTTTGGGTTTTTATTTCTAATGAGGTCGACCAGTTGTCTATTTATTATTTTTATTACTACGCACCAAGCTGCGCTGCTTGTCTTTGCTCCTGTGTGCTCGCGCACTCTCGCCTTTTCCACTTATTTTTATTTTTGATTTATTTTGTCAATTTAAAAAAAAATACGCATCGTGCTGTGCTGTTTGTGTTTGCTTGAGTGCATTCGCGCCGCTCTCGCTTTCTCCACTTTACAATATTTTTGTTATTATTTATCTATTCCTGAGAGTTTATCTTATTTTTTATTTGTTTATGTAAATGAAGTCGACCAGTTGCCTGCCCTTCCTTCCATTATCCGTCACCGAGACAAACTGAACAAAGTTCTGAGGTCGACCTTGTAAACATAAGGATTCAGGTCTGTCTGCTGTTTACCTTTGCTCCTGCGCGCACTGCCCTTCTCTCCACATTTATGTGTTTGTTTGTTTGTCTATCTAATCTTTTGGGTTTTTATTTCTAATGAGGTCGACCAGTTGTCTATTTATTATTTTTTTTACTACGCATCAAGCTGCGCTGCTTGTCTTTGCTCCTGTGTGCTCGCGCACTCTCGCCTTTTCCACTTATTTTTATTTTTGATTTATTTTTGATTTATTTTGTCAATTTTTAAAAAAATACGCATCGTGCTGTGCCATTTGTGTTTGCTTGAGTGCATTCGCGCGCTCTCGCTTTCTCCACTTTACAATTTTTTTGTTATTATTTATCTATTCCTGAGAGTTATCTTATTTTTTTATTTTTTTATTTAAATGAAGTCGACCAGTTGCCTGCCCTTCCTTCCATTATCCGTCACCGTGACAAACTGAACAAAGTTCTGAGGTCGACCTTGTAAATATCAGGATTCAGGTCTGTCTGCTGTTTACCTTTGCTCCTGCGCGCACTGCCCTTCTCTCCACATTTATGTGATTGTTGGTTTGTCTATCTAATCTTTTGGGTTTTTATTTCTAATGAGGTCGACCAATTGTCTATTTATTATTTTTTTTACTACGCATCAAGGTTCGCTGCTTGTCTTTGCTCCTGTGTGCTCGCGCACTCTCGCCTTTTCCACTTATTTTTATTTTTGATTTATTTTTGATTTATTTTGTCAATTTAAAAAAAATACGCATCGTGCTGTGCTGTTTGTGTTTGCTTGAGTGCATTCGCGCGCTCTCCGCTTTCTCCACTTTACAATTTTTTTGTTATTATTTATCTATTCCTGAGAATTTATCTCATTTTTTATTTGTTTATTTAAATGAAGTCGACCAGTTTCCTGCCCTTCCTTCCATTATCCGTCACCGTGACAAACTGAACAAAGTTCTGAGGTCGACCTTGTAATATAAGGATTCAGGTCT